>NC_022009.1:75813768-75818294 GCF_000317375.1 Microtus ochrogaster
TGTGTGTGTGTGTGTGTGTGTGTGTGTGTGTGTACATGCATGTGTCCACGTGTGTGGAGCAGAAGTTAACCTCGGGTGTCCTTGACTGCACTGGACCATATCTGTTGATACATCGTCTCTCATTCAATCCGGAACTCACTAATTTGGCTAGACTGGCAGCTCAGGAAGTGCTGGGGTCTTCCTGTCCTGCTTCCCCAGAGCCCGGATTACAGGCCACGCCCATCTTTTTACATGGGCACTTAGGGAACCAAATGCAGACCTTTCCCAACTGAACCGCACCATGGGCCTCTAACACACGTGTGGCTTTCTGTCTTATGCCAACCTCCGATGCAGAAGCTTGTTTAAAGCTCTTCACACTAATCCTGCATGGCCAGTACGACCTCCCCTCAGCTTTCAGTTGCTTTGCCGCAGCTGAGAAGCTGAACGCACACACATTAGGGAGTGTCTTCATCTACCCAGGATGCACACGGAGTACAAAGGGAGGCTGATTAGGAGCCTTGAGCTTTGACAGCATTTCCTGTGACTTTAGATTTGGTGACCTTGTTTCAGAGTTAGCGACAGGTATTAACTTCTATGGGAATCAAGACGAGAACCCCGGATGACGGAGCAGCACTGACTCTGGCCTAGTCTACAGCCTTAAAGACCATGTTTAGAGTGGCAAGATGTGCCTTAGAGCTTCTGGATCTTTCTGTTCGCCAAATGCCCACTCTTAGAATGTGCCTTAGCTCAGTAGAAACAAAAGCTTCCCACTTCAAAGGAAATTATTTCTAAGTTTCTTACTGGAACCTTGGGAATTGGCTTTGAAACCCTGCAGCCCCAGCCCCCGGAATTCTGGGCACCGCTAGGCCACCTAGGCCTTGGGTGACAATCCCTGCCTAACCCGTGGAAATCTCCGTGGTCTCAGCGGTAGCTGTGAGAGTCAAGCGGTATCCTACTGTGTTTTCCGGGCGTTTATGTCTATGGCTGAGAGAGCTGTGAGAAGGTCGCCTTCTGACGCCGGCTCTCTCTTCTCATCTAACATGAGGCATAACAGCTGGGTTCTGTGAAGTAAGCAACTTCCCAAACAACGGCTCTTACTCATCATTAAGAGTTTTCACAGGGAGGTTTAAAATAAAAAAGCACTCCCTTTGTAGTTAAAAATGGGTTAACCAAATCTGCAGACCATCCATTTTGGCATATGGTATTATTATGTAATCCAAAAGGCAGGAAGGCACAGGCTAATGGCTTACAGAGAAGACTACAAGAATTTCCTCACAGGTTGAAGATTTTCTAATGAGTTACAAAATCAATTTCGCTCACAGTGGCGAACCTGTCTCATAAGACTGAATGCATTGTTTAAAAAGTTATTATTTTTAAGGCCCAGTTACTTCATGCACAATAGTTTTGACATTTTATCGGCATGCAATTAAAGATCTTTTGTCTAAAGTTCTACTCTAAAGTCTCGAGCAGTTGGAAGCTCAAAAAGAACCATGCTAGGCTTTGCAGAAAGAGATTCCTGTGACAACCGCGGCAGCCCACGCAGGAGGAGCGAGCAGTGCGGTGCTGCCCTCTGTTGGAGTACTGCAGAAATGCACGCGTGCAAAGCCGATCCAGGTACTATCTCCAAGGGCGTCCCTGGGAACAATCTCTAGCTGTCTGTTAAAACAGAGACTTCTTTTTACAGAAGAGCAAGCGAAACACAACAAGCTAAGCAACAGAGGGGAAAGGTAGAGATTAAATTTGCTGACACTTATTTAGTGGATGCCATAGACGGAATAGCTAGGTCTGCCCAAAACTTGTGTGTTGACACAAATGCCAGAAATGATGACATTTGAAAGTGGAGCCGAGGGAGGGAATTGAGTTGTAAAGCGGAGCCTCATGCGCAGGATTAGTGTCCCAATAAAAAGACGTGAAAAAGGAAACCTAAGCTGCAGAAAATCCTTCCCAGAGCCTATGGGACATGGATCTCCCAACCTCCAGAGCTACGAGAAATCCTTCCCAGAGCCCATGGGACAGTACCTAACCTAAGTACTGGATGTCCTGACCAGTGTTCTGTTCTAATGTCCTCCAAGGTGTGAAGTCTGTCCAGTAGAGGTGATGTCTCATCCTTGGACAGAATTTTTATATCATGCATATTACCTTCCTGGAGAGACATTCTATCAGTTAATCCATCATAACCCTTCGACAGAGTCCGATTAATACATTCAACAGTACAAATTCTCTCAGACAATGTCTCAGCACCCTCTCTCATTGACTGGGTTTTGTTTGTCAAATTGGTTGTATCCTTCTCCAGAATGTTGTATTTTCCTTTTAGTAGATTATTATCAGTCTGTAAAGACCGTATCATTTCTAAAAGTGCCTCATTCTTGGCCCTATTATCAAACCATGTTTTTAAGAAGAACATATAAAGGACAAAGCTGATCCCCAGAATCAAATAGAGGGATGTAGGAAGGAAATCATACAAACCTTACATGACATCATACATAGTATAAGTAAAAAAGATAGTGAATTCCTGGATTGTTAAGTTGTCCGTAATTTTTCCCTTTTAAGTTACAAATTTATAATTTATATTTCAAGTTATAAATCTTACCTGTGGTTGATTTTGAGCTGAAGTAGGTGCAATAACCGTTACCTGCCAGCAGGTGTTGCAACACACTCGGAGCCGCATGGCTGGTTTGAATCTGATTTAGCATTAAATGCTGAAAGATATGCTTAGATTAAAAACAGTTATTTCATGTAAATCACCGACTATGCTCCACGAAGGTCCATGACTGGTTGGCGGCCACATAAGCACTAGAATAGCAAGGTAGCAATGCCAAACAGAAGCTTCCAGGGAAGTGGGGGGTTGGGGGGAGGCCGCATCTCGCCTGAGTTTCTGCAGTGCAGAAAAACTGCATCCGGAGTGGCTCCAAGTCCTCAGGCACCTTGGCCCTCCATGACTGTACAGCTCTGAGGTGTTTAATGAAGAACTATGAAGGACCTCAGCTAGTGGCTACTCAGGGCCGCTGCACGGGAATTCCATACCCAAAACGAACAGCATGAAGCCTGACCACAGCTGGTCAGAGACTCTGGAGACTCTAGCCCCACCATCCGGGTACCAACTGTAGAAATTAGCTCAATTCGGGAAATAACCAGGCTAGCTGAAGGATAAAACAACTATATTTTTATTTAGTATAAGGAGAAAACTCATGAAACAGGAATGAGAAGTCCAAGCTCAGCTGTGCCCCGCGGGAATCACACAGAGAGAGCGCACCAGTCTCAGAAAGCCAAGCCTTAACTTGGACCACCTCTTAAAGATAACTGGCTAACAAGGTTTCCCCATCAGATGCAAAGAATTCTGATGACCTCACTTCAGTTGACTTCAAGTCCATGATACGAAAGCAGTACTGATCATCTGTTCCACCAACAGCTGTGTTTCATTATGTTTATTTTGCATTTTCCCTCTGTGTGCCACAGCTGGGGTTAGGCCTGGTCATTGTTTTGAATCAGCAGAGAAACACTGCTCTTACTTGTTTATATGAGATCATTTGGAAGACACTTTATTTCCTGGACAACAGTGCTAGGATCCTTGGAGCAGAACCATGCCTAAGGTAGGATGGGCCAAGACGTTTCTCTCTCTAATGCATAAGAGCTGCATAAGAGGAAAGTTCCGTTTGTCTGTCCATCCCTTTCTGCCTACCCAGGGCTGCCCGCTCGTCCCTTCTGCTTACCCAGGACTTCCTGCTTTTCTCTGGGGCTGAGCTGCCTACACCTGGCAGTCACTCTATAGCCACATCCTCCTAATTCTGCCAGTGATGACTGTTTTGCCACGGCCACTTCCAGAAGGGCCTGGTTCTAAACTTCTTGCTCCTTCGAGTGGCGGTCTCTGCGACTGACTATCCTGTTGATCTCTGCTGCTGCAGTCTAAAATGTGGTCGCAGGTGACACTCCTATACACTAGTCCCTGGGGAAGTGTTCGAATTTGGCCATCCTGTCTTTATTTGAGACACCCCAAGGAATCAAGTTCATAAAACCTAAGGTTGCGTACAAGCGATATGCATTCCAGCCTGAAGCAGGCTGAAGGGTGCACAAGCCGTCCACCTGAAATAAGTAGAAGAAAATTAATTTCCTCGTGTCCGCAAGTCAGAGATTCCTACTGGAGAGACCCATTAAAGTCATCCTTTTCTAACTCACCCGGGTTTTGGTGAAAGACGAGCTTCCTATCCTTATTTCCATGAGCCCATGTGTTGTCTGAGATAGCGAATGTTCAAATGGGGTCAACAGGAATAGAATTATAGGATCTGTGAGTAGGTAGGAATCTTGGGGATCACCTAGTGGCAAACCTTCATTTTACACTTGAAAACGTGGGCTGGAGGTATAGCTGGGTGGGTCAGTACATGCCTAGCACACACAAGGCTCTGGGCACATGCCCAGCATACACAAGGCTCTGGGCAATGCTCAGCACACACAAGTCTCTAGGTACACCCCTAGCACACACAAGGCTCTGGGCAATGCCTAGCACACACAAGGCTCTGGGTACAGGCCTAGCACACACAAGGCTCTGGGCA
>NC_022009.1:75818479-75828016 GCF_000317375.1 Microtus ochrogaster
CACACACAAGGCTCTGGGCAATACCTAGCACACACAAGGCTCTGGGTACAGGCCTAGCACACACAAGGCTCTGGGCAATGCTCAGCACACACAAGGCTCTGGGCACACCCCTAGCACACACAAGGCTCTGGGTACACCCCTAGCACAACGAGCAAATAAAAACCAAATTGAGGCTGAAGACTTTACCCAGATCATGGGTTGCTATTCTAGAGCCAGAATCCCAGGACTTTGGCCCAGCTAATTTCCCAGCCTGTTGCTCCCTCAAATTAACTACAAGATGAATCCCCTCCCAATGGTTCCAGGGCTCATACACGGTCCTCATGTATGCTATGGTAGGCAAGGGCCCTACGCTCAGCTATGTCCACCCAAAGAGCACATCTTCAAAACGTGGAGGAGCGGTGCCACAACTCCTCCAGCTGGGTCTGCAGTCTGAGAGCTGGGAGCCCCATCAGATCTGAAGCGTTCTTCCAGCAATGGGGATGGAGGGCGGGAAGAGCCCATGGGCGCTGGAGGGAGCAGCCCTGGCTGCCGGCTTCAGGGGTTCCCTGACTCCATCCCTACTCTTGCCCTCTGCCTGCTGAAGGACACTTCCTCTCTCCTTCCCACCTACCTTCGACACATTTGCCTCGAACGTGAGTCTCTTCCATGGATGTCACGTGTGCTTCACATTCATTACGGAAAGTTATTTTTGAGAATTATATAATAAGTCACTGCTACAGACATTTATTAAGGTTCCAGAGGCATTATTTCTATAGAGTCTTCAAATAAAAGTGTTTCTCAAAATATCGGGTTTCATTATTCTGAAAGAGCCCCATACTTTTGCGAGGCATTTAAATATCTATAAGGAAATATGTGCACCATTTAGAGAAGTTTTTTTAAATAAAACATATCCATTGCAATGCCAATGGGGGTTCATTTCTGATTTAGACATGGAGCTTCTAACTTTGAAAGGTGCACATTCATACTGGTTGTGTAACTTGTTTTTGCAGAGACACCTACCTACACAACCCTATTACAAACATGTCCAAGGCCAGTTCTTGGACAGGTAAATATTTTCTCGCCTCCGCTGGTTAAAATGAAACCTGAGAACATGCCCATCAGACATATACCCTCCATCCTGCTTGTTTGGGGTCATTTTAGCAAATGCCTCCTTGACAATGTGTATACCAGGAATGGCAATCTATCTGTAGACCCCCACTTCCTATCAAGACATCTGTAATCAGAAGCTCTATTTCGTTAAGAGACTTGTCAGCCGGTGCACCAGGATTGTGGTTCTGCCTTGGTTCTTAATTGCTTTGTGTCGTATCTCTTCGGTCTTATTCATAATCAGCACCATCAAGTGACTAGGAACGAGATCACAGCCAGCAGAAGTAGGGTCTCCCATCTCCACTGTCTTCCTGTGGGAGAATATCCCCTGCTTGCTCTGAAATTGCCAAGGCATCTCTAGCGCATGCGCAGTGGTCAAGGCCCATCACAGTTACATAAGGCGGTGAGGCCATTCCTTTCTCTGTGGGGCAAGTGGAGGGGCTGCACTGAGCACCGCCCCACACTCATCCCTACCCTGCTGGTGTGGACCCCAGCTGTGGATATGGAAGTTTTGCCCACAGAGACCCTGCTGCTGTCTCTTCTAGAGCGATAGTCCCAGAAGTTTGTGTCTGGAGGAAGCTGCGTAGCAACGGCTTCTCTCGGATTCTGACTTCTCCACTTTCAGCTCAAGGGAAATCTGTACAGTCGGCCCTTCAGGTGCAAAGGTCCTCGGTCCTCGGATTGAGCCAAGTGTGGAAGAAAGCCTTCTGAGAACAACCGTGTTTGCTGGCATGTGCTGGTCTTTCTCTTGTCACAATACACGGTTTACATTGTACTAGGAATTACAAAGAATGTAAAGATGGTTCAGAACAGATAAGAGGCCATGTGCCGGTTGTCTACAAATTTTACCAGTTTACATGAGGGACTTGAGCATCCAAGGGGTTGATGTTCTCTGGGGCCCTGGAATCAATCCCCAGTGGAGATGTATTAGTGATGTGATATTATTCTATCTCCTACTTATGCTAATGATACATGTTTTATTTACTTATTTATTTTTTAGTTTCTGTCCCTGGCAGCCGTCTTATACCTTTTCCAGAGGGTGGGCATGTTGGAGAGGTTTCAGTTCAGGTGGTTGTAATTATTAGTTTATGGGAAACAGCAGGTGTTCTGTTGGTTTTATGGTTTCTTTGTTCTGCCCCTCTAAGTGAGGACAGGAACAGCCAAAGCTGAGCCTGGGGAGCCGGAAACAAAGGAGAAGGCAGTGTGAAGCATAGGAGCCCTGAGGCGTTACTTGAGGTTTGTAGGAATAAGATTAAAATAAGGCTAGTCACCGTGGCGGTGCGCTTTTCTCTGGCTGAGTTCAGCTGCTTCCTGCTGGGGTTCTGCTCCGCGAGAACAGAAAAAAAGTGCAAAACCCACACAAAGAGGAGTCTGATTCCAGTGGTAACACGCAAAATAGGCTGCGTGAGTGGATGAGGGATTGTTGTGCATAGAGATCTAATTATACGTGAGAATGTGCAGGAACTCGCTGAAAAAGCAGTGTAAAGGGCCAAAGATATGAACTGGTTGCTGGGAGAAGAAAAGCGTAATTTAAAAGGTGGTCCTAACCAGACATGATGGTGCACGCCTTTACTCCCAGCACCTGGGAGGCAATGGCAGGCAGATCTTTGAGTTCAAGGCTAACCTGGTCTACAGAATGAATTATAGGACACCCAGGGCTACGCAGAGAAACCCTTTCTCAAGAAACCATGACCCTAAAATATCTGGAAAGCTGGTTAATCCTAATTATGTTTCTAGGACAGTGAATTAAAGCTATCTTGAACGTCTCTAATAGGCAGAACTCAAACTGTTTGCTGATGCTCTACGCTGGGGAGGCTGTGGCAGGCGAGCTGTACCACCGCTGGTAAGAAAACGCCAGGCACAAGCTCAGCGAGTTCAGTCAGGAACTCAATAATGAAATCAGATTTGCCTGCACCTCCTGACGTGATACCGCCGCGGCTGCCCTTCCTTGCAAATGGGAGATTATCTGAGCAAGAAGGCATTCGCTGTGCCTCCTGAATGCTGGGATTAGAGGCGTGCGCCGGGTGCTCACCTGCTTTTCCGCCTCTGTATCTAAGTCATGCGCAGTGCAAACTGCGAAAGAACCAGGTTTTGGTTGGTGGTGGCTTGACATTTTTTGTTGGTTTGTTTGGGTTTTTTTTTTGGGGGGGGGGTTATTTTGTTTGTTTGTTTGTTTGTTTTTTGGATTTTCGAGAGAGGGTTTCTCCGTAGCTTTTTGTTTCCTGTCCTGGAACTACCTCTTGTAGACCAGGCTGGCCTCGAACTCACAGAGATCCGCCTGCCTCTGCCTCCCGAGTGCTGGGATTAAAGGCGTGAGCCACGACCGCCCAGCTGTTGTTTTGGTTTTTTAAGCAAGTTTATTTTGACTCATGCCAATATCAAAATCCCTGAAAGAATACGCTTTGGAAATGAATAAAAGTGGCTTCCCGGAGGGGAAGAAGATGGAGAGACAGACCCTGAAGTGACATTTCATTAAATACATCGATTAGTGTTGGTGCTCGGTAAACTTAGAGAGGAATAATAAAGTGGAGGAGGAAAAGAGCCAGTACTGACCCTGGAAACATCTACGTTTGAAGAGACTATCAAACCACAGTATCGCAGGCCTCCTATTGCTCCTCCACCTTGAATTTCCACGGTACGGCCCCTCTTCATAGCCCAGACACGCGAGAGTATGGAATATACACGGCTCATCTCAGTTATATTTGTGGTCTCCTGTGTCTTCTCCCACTAAACAGCTCCACACAGCATGATTCTTTGTTTTGTTCATGGAGCTATCCATACGGCCCGCACAACGTCTGGAACATAGGTACTCAAATGTTGCGTGAAGGAGACACCCGTGGGCAATACGCTGTCCTTTTAAGGTCTTTGTTTGACTAGCGAAAGCTGGCACAAGCTGAGTACAGCGACAGCCCCGATATAGTTTTATCTGAGCCCAGATGTTTTCAGTAGAACTGCAGCTGCATCTCTATCCTTGTTGGCGTTTATTCACACCCGGACAACAGCCCTGGCCCCTGTGACTTTATCTGCAGCTGGCAGCCTTTGTTTAAAGGGGGGAGGGAAGGCAAGGGCCAAGGGTTCCCTCTCCTCTCTCTCTTTGGAGGACTTCTAGCCCCGGTTAGGCTACACGTGACCCAGGCTCACGCTGTGTTTGAAGGGGGGGGGGGGAAGGTAAGGGCCAAGAGTTTCCTCCCCTCTCTCCTTCGTGGACTTCCAGCCAAGGTGCTTTGTGGAGTTTCAGAGGAATCTCTCCCTTGCTTTTTGTCAGCTTCTGTATTTTGAATGCCTGAAGAAATAAACCTCTTTAAAAAGAAAAAAAAAAAAGTCTGAACACAGAGAACCTTCCGTAGCTTTAGCGGCAGCCTGGGGAGATCTGAGTCTGAGGAGCAGTGCCTACCTCTCATCCACTCTCTCGGCAGAATCTCACGTCTCAGCATGAAAATTCTTAGAACGTCGTTGTACTCTGGGAATGAGCCAGGTTTGGAGCCCATTTGCATGAATGATGAACTTGCTATCCTGGGACTCGGTTTATTCAATCTTAGGAACACGTATTCTAAAGTCACATGTATTTACTATGTTCATACTCGTGTGTGTGTGTGTGTGTGTGTGTGTATGTGTGTGTGGTGTGTGTGCATGCACACACACGTATGTGTGTACAGTGTGTGTATGTATAGAGTTCAAAGACACCTTTTTATGAGTCTGTTCTCGGCTTTCATCACGTGGGTCCCCGGGGCCAAACTCAGGCTCCCCATGTGAGGAGAAGCACCTTGAGCTGCTGAGTCATCGCCCCGGTCCCCAACACTTATCTTTCCACAGTGGAGATACCAGCAAATGTATATGCTAAAGCTCTAAGACAATGCCCATCTTTTATGAAATGGAGCTCTTGTTTTTATAAAGGCTATTTCCATTGTCAGTTGTAGAGAAGTAAGATCAGATCAGCGGAAACATGTGGATAACTGCTGCTCTCAGATGGTGAGATTATCAGGCTTTTTATTGCTGATGGTTAAACGTTCCCGGATTTTTATATCTTGTAAAATGACTTTATAGTCATTTTACAATCAGAATTGTTAATAAAAGAATGCTTTATACACTTTTATGGTTAAAAATTCTCAATTCTTCTTGCATGATTCTATCTGACTTCTCCATAATGACAACAACAAAAATGAAGCGGAACCAAGGAATTCATGTCTGTTCTTTTCATGGACAGGCAGAAGATGACGATGGCTGCCCAGGCATGGCAGCCTACAGGCTGAGGAGCGGACCTTAGCACAGAGAACTTAATTAACTCAAGAACTTAAGCTGAGGAGTGGTCTCAGCACCAAGGTCAAAGCTAGAACTTTTAAGACCTTGTGGGCAGCAGGCAAGCCTTTGAAAGTATGGGGGCAAGAAAAGGAATCTCACTGTCAGGGAATGGGGTAACAGCATTCTCTGGGGAGCATAGCTCCCGTTCTGTGCCGGGAAAGTACCCCCTTCAAGGAACTAGACTGATGGGCTTGGAATAGGGAAGGAAAGGCTCAGCTGCTGCTGTGGCACCCTGGGCTCAGCATGGAGAAAGTCGGGGGGGGGGGGCTCCCTATCTCATCCCTGTCTCACGGGAGGGGCTGGGAGCGCCCTCTGCTTCAAGAGTATAATCTCAGAGATTGGTACCCAAGAGGAAGAGGAAGTGGCTGAGGTGGTGGTTGCTGTTTTCTCAACCACTAAGCCCCTGTGCTCTGTCCTGTCACAGGCTTGCGGTCATGGTTGCAAGAAAAGCGAGGACAGAAGAGGCCTTTCTGACGGCTTGGCTCTCACACCTGAGATCTAACCACTCTGTACTTCACAAACGAGGAAACAGGAAGTGGAATTCGGAGGAAACGGTGCTGGGAGTGGTCAACTTATCACGGAGAAGGCAGGAGTCTTTCCAAAGGCCTGTTCTCCGGCTCCTGGAGACGCTAGAAGTCATATTGCTGTCATCGCTGAGAGTGTCAGTCATCTCTGTTAACTGTTAACTCGTGACATCCGAGTCTGCAAGAGAGCTGTGCAGCCTACAAAGCAGACAAGCGGCACCAGAGTTGCAAGTGGAGGGAGCAAGGGCCAATTAACATCTAAAATTGCTACTTAGAGAGATAACCTATAGCAGAGGAGAGACAGCAAGACATCTTTAGGCCCTAGCACCTCCCAGAGGGCACAGATGGAGTTCCGTCCTCTAGAACACACTTCTCATTCTCCCCTTGGCTTCACTTACATCCGTGTCCATTTTGTACAGGACTCTGACTGGTCTGCCTCCCTTTCACTTATCACGTCTAAGAACCCAAGCAGGGTTCTTAGCAAAAAGAGTTGGCACTTCTTTCTTCCCAGGGCCTAATATGAAGACGGAAATTCCCAGGTGTCCTCAGGGCATGTGCCTGTTGAGCTCTGCATCAGACACGGTGTGTGTGTGTGTGTGTGTGTGTGTGTGTAGGAGGCTGGTACTCAGAGCAGGAAAATAACCAGTTGGATCAGTGGGTGAGAGATGGGAGCGTAAACAGGGCTGAGACAAAGACAAGGTCAGCTGTAAGTGGGTCAGGAGACCAGGGTGGATAGAGTGGGCCTGGACAGCTCTCTGGGAGGCCTGCCACTGCCCCACCCTTTCCAGGGACCGGGTGACTCAGCACTTCCTATTATTACGAAGGCCAAACCCAGGAGGCCCCATGTAGGCTGACTGTAGTAAAACTACCCTGTTCTCCTTCTGGCTCTGATCTATTCTCTGTACAGTAAAAGGTTGTTCCAGAAGGGATGTGTGCCATTCATCCCAGTATTTGATGGTACTTTCCTTTTTCCTTGCGCCAACAGCTGGGACTGGCTAGGCTTCTGGCTGATGTCAGCTTATTTTGCCAGTATTGTTCTGTAACAGCTGCCATTTATCGGTGATCCCTAGGTGCCAATGTTACGTGAACAACTTTACGAGGACACGATGTGTACATCTCAGAAGCTGAGAACAAGGTAAGAACCACCCTGGCTACTTGCAAACGGGAAACCGGAGTCGTAGTGATGATGTTATTTTATGGGGTGCTTGAAAAGAAAAGCTCCCGAGAGGCCTGAGTGAGTCTTTAGTAGAGCTTATGTGGCTGCCCGACGCAGATGAGTGGGAAGCATCCCCTACCTCTACAGCGGTGCTGTTTACAGAAGGCAGCTCTGGTTATCAGCAGCCAGCTGGCATTGCTTGCAGAAGTGGAGACAGAAGCAGTTCAGTGGTCAGTTAACCTTTGGCTCGGGGTCCCATTGCGTAGGAATTAAGGTCTGGTCCAGACACCAGTGTTGCACAAGATAGTTTTAGCACTTAAACTACTCTTAGGCATACTCTCACGAGATGGCATAACTATAGGTCAATAGCCTGCTACAGTTACATTGTTCAGGGACAAGAGTCTAACTCGGGCCTTTTGATTTTGAAAACTCTTACACATACTTGTGTGTGTGCACGTGCCTACCTTCGTGAGTGTGGTCCCTTCTCTAGGACCAGGGCCTTGAACTCAGTTGGTCCTCAGGCATGGTTGCAAGCACCTTTACCACTGAGCCATCTCGCTGACCTAAGCCACCATACTAAGAGTCCGTGCACGTGACCTGGAACCATGGCTACCTGGCAGATACTATAAATGGCTTCTTTGGACTGAACAAAAGCCAGAACTTGATTCTATGTAAGAGAACTTAGAGAAAATTAAAAGCAAATACAGGGCCCAGAAGGTGGCAAGGAGGAGACTAGGGAGGTAAGCAGAAGTGCTTAGTAGAACACTGGAGTAGCTAAGAGGATGGGGCCCTCGATGCTCGGGCAGGTGCCACTTAAAGGAGTAGGAATGTTTACATTTTTTATATGTCTTCAAGAGGGATGTGTTCTGTGAGCGAGCTCTGTTATTCATGGATGGATCCTGCAGATCTGTTATCTAGGTCTAGATTCTTCCAGCCACCGATGACAGGAGGGTATTCAGCGGGACGGGAGTGTCTGCCCTGTCTCTTCCTCTCAGAAAAGAGGGTACAGCAGCAAAAGCAGGGTCTCAGCTCTCCACAGTGTCCTCAGCATCAGACTCACTGACGGCCAAGGCTTTGTGTTGCGTTGCCTGTTCCCTTTCCTTTGCTGTAGGTGTGTAGACAGTGACCTTGATGTACTGGGCTAGAAATGAGTATGAGCAGCCTCCCTTGAAGACTGACACTCTCTCTTATGTAACATGGTTTTTACGATGCCACTTGGAGGGTAGGAAGGAATGACCCATAGATGATAGCACCGGCTGGGGGTGTAGTTAGGTTGGGGTGGAAGACATTGGTGCTTGGGCCCCAAGTAGCAGGGGCCCAGAAAGCTGGTGGGCACCACACTTCCAACTCTGCCTTCTTTCTCCTTCAATGTCTCTAAATCGCCTTCTCCTTTCTTCTAGCTGGGTAAGGAGAGGGGCAGTATCCTGGTTGTAAGACTAAAACCTCCAGGTTTAAGCCTCTAACATTAAAAACAAAAACAACAACAAAAACCTCTCTCTGTTGATGCTGGCAAAAAGTAATTCTTTCTTCAGGAACAACAAATTGAAAGCAATCATTCAGTTCTAAACGTCTTCATCCTCACTACCCTTACCTCATTTCTCTTGTTTACTTATCTTTAATTTTGGGGATAGCGCTAAGGTTGGAACCCAGACTCACTAAGCAAGTTCTCTATCACTAAACTACATCCCATCCTGGCCCTAATTTAGACTTAAACTTGACAGAGCATCATCCTGTCTTAATCTTCATTTGTTTGTTCCCCAATAACTTTCATGAACCCTGGCTTCTAGTTCTGATTCTACTACATTCCCACCCCATTCCTTTCACGTTAGCCATCTGGTTGTCCTTTCTTCCTTTGTGAGTAAAACTTCTAGGCTCTACTTGGCTATCTGCACGCACGAATAACCCTTGAGGCTAGGTGTGTGCATCTGTCCGGAAGTTAAGGCAGCTCTGGCTTCCCTGAAGCTAGCTGCTTTTCCTCTCCCTGTCCTGTTTGACGTCAGTCTTTGACGTCAGTCCTTGACGCTGGTGGCAAGGCAGCAAGGCCTATCTAGCAGTGGGACCCCTCCATTACTGCAGCATGGCGGGTGTCCTGCTAAGTGCCTGCATTCTAAAAGCAATTCGCATCCATCCCAGAAACTTAGCTTGCAGATAAAAACAAAGATGACAACGCAGTTCTTGGGGATCCTCTTACTTTTTTGGTAATTATTCTCGGTGTCCCGCACTTTTCTCCCACCTGTCTACATGCTCGGGGACACCCCAGACCAAAAACGCTGCAGTTCTCAGAGGGGCGCAGTGGGCCACGATGGGGCAGCCAGGTCCCAAGAGGAGCTGCAGCAGGTGAGAGACAGAGACAGACAGGTACGCCATGCAGAGGGAGTTTGGACAGAGTTTATTTAGCAAAGGGGGAAGGGGGGAGAAGTGAGAGAGACAGAGAGAGAGAGAGAGAGAGAGAGAGAGAGAGAGAGAGAGAGA
>NC_022009.1:75828116-75832587 GCF_000317375.1 Microtus ochrogaster
ACAGAGACAGAGAAAGTGCGAGCGCATGTGAGCATGAGTGCTAGCAGGCTGGAAGAGGGAGGGGCTTGTCTCTTAAAGGGACAGGACAGACCATTACATGCACCCCAGGATGAATTTTCCCCCACCTACATTCATGATCGGGGACACCCCAGGGTGAGTTTTCTGCTCTCTGCTTTGTCACAGAGGATGACTTATGTGTGACTGATTTGGTCATCCATTTTTTATTCATTCAAAACAATCTGGTGGACCTGTATTCTGCTAAATTCTGGGAATACAGAATAATCGGATGTGGCTCCCAGGTGCAGGGAGTCCACAGGTAAGAAAGGAGAGGGAAAAGCAGATAGAGCCGAGGACGTTTAATGTGGGGTCTTGGTCAGGGTTTCTATTGCTGTGGAGAGACACCATGACCACGGCAACTCTTCTACAGGAAAACACTTAATTGGGATGACGGATACTTTCAGAGGCTCAGTCCATTATCATCACGGTGGGACCTGGTAGTGTGCAGACAGAGGTGGTGCTGGAGCTGAGAGTGCTACATCTTGATCAGCAGGCAACAGGAAGTGGTGTAGGACACTGGGTGTTGCTTGAGCATAAATGAGACCTCAAAGCCCATCCCCACGGTGACACACTTCCTCCAGTATTGCAACAAAGCCACACCTCCTAATAGAGCCACTCCTTTTGGAGGCTTTCTTCCAAACCACCATGTGTGGCGCACTAAGTGCCTCAATGGAATGTTGCCTGTGTGGTTACAGAGAAAGCACTGGCTTGAGGGTAGATAGGTGGGTGTTGGAGAAGGCTTCCTGTTTTCTAGGTCTGGAGTTGTTCAGAGAGTCACCAGTTTGACCATCAATAAACATTAACAAAGATTCTCTTACTCAGATACTGACCCCAGGTCTACACCCGAGACTTGGGATTCTAGAATTCCGAATTGGCAACAGTTAGGGGTTGATAAAGGCAAAGAACACAAAGTTACAATTTGTTCTTGTGCAAACAGAAGATCATCTTATGTAAAGTAAGCTTGTTTACACAAGCAGAAACAGCTGTGAAAAAATGTAACTCTTAACAGCTCTTAACTTTTGGAGGTCTAATATTGCTGTGTAGTTCTCTTAAGCACAGATACTTTGAACTTTTAAACGTAAAATTAGCCATCAACACAACCATCACACCAGAAAAGGTGAGCATTATGAAGGAAGTTGGGGAAGAGGAGAGCTTCGGTGAAAGGAGAATGACTTCAAATCAGGAAGCAGATGCTTCAATGTGAGAACTTTCAGAGATTAGCGAAGGACTCTGAGCCGAGTACAAAGGTTAAAGCCAGGTCCTAAGAACCACAAGTTTAAGGTACAAAGGGGTGAGGTCATGGAGCCCGTGGGGCCCTGAGAAGGTGTCCTTATAGGGAGTATCATATAGTCAGGTCTACCTGCAGAAAGAGTGTTCTGAGCACTAGAATGAAGAACAAAATTCTAAGATGTTGTAAGGATGGAAAACGCACCAGTTTGGAGGGCTTTAGGAATGGAGCAGGAAAGAGGCAGAGACCATCAGATCTCTGGTCCTAGAGGTAAGAACGGAGAAAGAAGGGAGTCTGAAAGACGCTTAGGAAATAAAACGATTCGGTGGCTAAGAGAAAATGAGCAGAAGGATCAAGGCTCACTCCTGGGCTTCTGGCCTGGCTCCAGCTAGAGAGGGCAGCAGCCCTGGTGGTTGACTGCTGTGATGTCTAATCTTCATTGTCACGTTGACTGGATTCTGAATCATCTAGAAGACATGGGTGAGTTAAATCTCACCTAGATTAACTTTTAACTGATGAGAAGTTTCACCATCTTGAATGTAGGTGTCACCAGCCCATGTTCACAGTCAAAAATCAGTTCACTTTGTACTTATTTATTAACTGTCCTGACTGTGAACATAATGTATTCAGTCGCAGCAAAAGCTACCTCTTTGGGAGAGAGAAAGGAAGGAGCTCAGGCTGAAAGCAGAAGGAAGATTCGTTTGCCTCAGCAGATGGGGGGGGGGGGAGCATTCATCCCAGGTTTGAAATCTCATACTGACGTACCCATGAGATGGTTCACTGGGAAGGTTTAGAGACTTAATGCTGACAGGCTTGCATGCACCTATTCAAGGGCAATGGAGGAAAAAGAGGCCCTGGGAATTTTGTCTTCTAAAGTCCATATTCTTTCTCTTAAAGAGGACCCAACCCTACTTCAGCTGATACTAACTGCAAACACAGAACCTGATTCCATTCCCACGTGGGAACCCAAAACTGAATCTATTTCACCTTGTCTGAAGGTCAGAGAGTTTGAATTTATTTTTGCTCTCTCAAAGTTGTTGACCACAGGTGTGGCTACAAAACAAGAGATCCTGACCTAGGGTGTGGTTACTTGGTGTTTGGGACATGAAGATGGCCCAGAGAGGTAGATCCAAGCGTCCTTCTGCTCCTTCTTTTGAAATAGGAGGTTTGACTTAGGGAGTGGCTGCCTGCAGGATAGTTGGTCTAGGGTGGGTTCACTGCTCCTAACATCTAATGCTTTTCTCAGAATTAATGACTTGATATCTCAAGTACTGGAGCAAATAACTGTTCTGGTCATCCTTTGTATCATATTAAAACAGTCTTGTCTTCTTCCCCGCTTTTTGAATGGGGTATAAAAGCTTATGAAAAATAAACACAGGCAAACTAAGAACTCAGAATTCAGCATTCTATGTTTCTTTCTTATCTCTGTTCCTCCTACCTAACATCTCTAACCTTCATGCTCTTACCCTGGAACATACAAACTCGCCTAAAGGTGGCTCGCGACACTCCTGTCAAATCCACTCCCCACTCATCCATTACTAGTACCTGATCATTTCCCCCAGCAGCTGCCTTTGTGTCAGCCCCAAACTCAACACCTTTGTCATCAACCTGACAGGCCAACCTAGGAGTTGCCCTCTGCCTCCTGTCTTAGGGTTTCTAATGCTGTGAAGAGAAGCCATGATAGTGGCAACTCTTATAAAGTAAACATTTAATTGGGGTGGCTCACTTACAGTTTCAGAGGTTCAGTTCATTATCATCAGGGTGAGGAGCAAGGAGTGCATGCAGGCAGACGTGGTGCTGGAGTAGTAGCTGATAGTCCTACATCTTTCGGGCAACAGGAAGTCAACTGAGACACTGGGCGGTATCCTGAGCATAGAAAACCTCAAAACCCGCCCCCACAGTGATGCACTTCCTCTAACAAGGCTGTTCCCACTCCAACAAAGCCACACCTCCTAAAAGTGACACTCCCCATGAGACTATGGGGTCCAGTTACATTTAAACTACCACACCTCCTTTGTCTAAAATTAATTTCGCAGCCGATGCTTATAGTTTTAGAAAGATAACTGTCTTCAGTCCTCTGAGACCTATCTGCTAGCAGAATGCTTTCGTCTGACTGTCTTGTTTGCTCGTCATTTTCCATGAAGTCCCCAGCAGTCATTCAGCAATATCTGTGATTTCCACAGGGGCACATTTGACATGCGATCACACTTTAGAATTCCATTTGATGATGTCGAGTCAAAGGCTATTAACATTTTAGAAGATTAACCTTTGAACATTCTTTACTCAATGGTTCCTTTATCTGGAATATAGCTGGTTGTTGCGGGCAGTCCCAGGGCTGGTCTGACCCCATCTCCCATCACTGTGGCCCGCTGCATTGTCCCCTGGGAAATTACTTCTGAGAATTCTTCAGTTTTCTGAGCAGCTGTGTGCCTTGTATGACAAATCTAATTTCACTTTCTGGGCTTTTCCTCCTCATAGCACCCCATCTGCTTCCATAGATCCTCATTCAGCCACTCTAAAATGGGACTCGTCCTATCAATTTATTATCTCAGCCATCACAGTAAACAAGACACTCTCTCTGTGTTCTTATTTTAGGGCTAAGGCAGGCCTACCATGGTCTGAGAAAGAACATGCTGTTCAGCCTTGTGTTTCAAAAGCTGGGGCCCTCTTAAGCTGTCTGTTGCTATCCTTTAGTTTTCTATCATTGGTTCTATCATGGGCAACGTTCTACAGAAATAAAATAAAGCAACCAGGCAGTGGTGGCGCACGCCTTTAATCCCAGCAATCGGGAGTCAGAGGCAGATGGATCTCAGTGAATTCGAGGCCAGCTTTGTCCACAAAGAGTTCTAGGACAGGCTCCAAAGCTACAGAGAAACCCTGTCCTGAAAAACAAACAAACAAAAAATGAAAAAGGTAAAATAAAGTGAGGACACACTTCTCTGTGAGACACTCCTGCGTCACCTCATGCGGTGGTGACGGCTCACACCAGATTTTTCTTAGGGTTCTTCTTCATACTTCCATGCCTGTAACCTGTCACTTGGTAGAAATCAGAAGTGTGCTGTGGCTGGTGGGCCCAAGCAAACCCCAGGGACTTGTCCCGATTAGAGAGCTCAGGGGAATAACCATCATCATTCCTCATAAAAGAGAAAGTCATTCCAACCAGGCAGGGTGTTCCATGTCACTCTT
>NC_022009.1:75833127-75836505 GCF_000317375.1 Microtus ochrogaster
TGTGTGTGTGTGTGTGTGTGTGTGTGTGTGTGTGTAACAACAATAATCACAGAAGTCATGAATTTGAGTCAGGGTGTGGTGGAAAACAGGGAGGCATTGAAAAGGAGGGATGGAAATGATGTCAATACAGTATATTCATTTAAGAAATTCTCAAAAACTTAAAGTTAAAATAAAAAAAAAAAGATTTTCCCTGCTTCTGGCTTTGTGCAAGCCAGCACTCAGCTCTTCAGCCAAATTGATACAGCTGCTCCTCGCAGGTCAGCGAGGGAGGAGGGACCCTTGCTCAGAGCTGGGTCAGCTCAGCAGTGGACTGAGGTGGGTGGAATTTGTTAGGTTCGCCTTTCCTCCCTGCCCTGTCTCTTCCCATCCTTCTTTGGCCCGCCCTCCTGCCTCTTTCCTGGCGCCCTTCATCCTCAGACACTCTCTGCTCATTATTTCTCCAGCAGCGTTGCTCTTCTAGTCCGGCATCCTCTGCTCCCGGCCCTAGGCCAGCGATCTGTTTCTGTCATTAGTGGCCTGGAGGACACGAAGGGAGCTGAGCAAGCATAAGGCTCAGCCGGGATGCGATGGGTACGGCTTCCCTGACTAGGGATGATGGAAGGAAGACGCAGTACATCCTTGTAACCGTTGTACTATTGTCTATTTTGGATCCAAACCGATTGATCTCAGCGTATAAAGTACGGCAGTGAGATCCAGGTTATTAACTCAGCAAACTACCAGCTCTGGGGCCTTCCTCTTTGACTAACGGGCTCCAGGGCCACTCGTGGGGGCTATTAGCCCACGTGACGTGGAGAGCAGGAAGGACACACATCTGCTTAGCACGCTGTACGTGAGATCCCCTGGACCTAGGTTACAAAAGAGGTGCAATCAGTTCTTGCCGCGCTGCCCTCTGTGGCCTGCCCTCCCCTCCTCTTGCTGCTTGCCCTGTGTTGTAACAACGGGAGGAGAGCATCCAGGGCACAAGGCAACTCCCTTGCCCTGACCTCCATAACCTGTTTGCTTTCATTAATTACAATTTGTCTTTAGAGCTAGTACAGAAAAACAAAAACCACGCACATTGGTGAGGCAGTCTGCGAAGGTTCCAGAGACAACCTGCTTTGTGCAGGGTTCACGTCAGGGTCCACACCCTCCCCATGTGGTTTGTTTCTGTGCCATCTGCACCCACAGCCAAAGGGGATTACCCACTCTGCCTCAGTGGCAGAATCAGAAAAGTTACCGCTCTGACATTGACATCTGAAACAGAAAAGAACAGGGCTACTGTATATACCACCTACTCCTTACGGTCTTTTGGGGTGAAAACTCAAGCCATCTGAGGCTGTGAGCCTTAAAAAAAAAAAAAATCTTTTGTTCTGTCCCTCCCAGGGATGCTGGTGTTCACAAAGTATTGTATCTCTTCTGGAACCTCCTCCATCCTAAGCACGCCATAAATATTTACTAAACCAACGAGTGACTCTCGTTGCCTATAATAGCCGTGTTGAGAGCACGCGCACAGGTGGATACCAGAAGATGTTAGTCATCGAGGCAACCACTAGCCACGCCCTCTGTAATTACAGGTGGATGAACGCCACGAGGCTTTTCACATTTTACTTCATTGCATCCATTCATTTGGACCATCAGAAAATTAATTGTTGGAGTGTGTACTGCTCTTGCAGGGGAGCCAAGTTCAGTTCTTAGCACCCACGTCGGATACCTAACTAAAGCCTGGAACTCCAAGGATTCGGATGCCTCTGATCTCCTGGGCCCCTGCTCTCTTGTGCAGAAGACTACACAGAGACACACTTACATATCATCATTTCAGTTTTTTCAGTTGTTGCAGGGCTAGGGAGAGAGTCAGTAGTATTTGCCATGTAATTATGAGGACTTGAGTTCGGTCCTCACTGGACAGTGTGGGAGTGTGTGGTCATAATTCCAGCACTGGAGAAGCAGAGATAGAGGCAGCTCCCTGGGGCTTACTAGCCATTGGATCAAGAGTTCAAAGACATCCTCGACTACTTAGAGAGTTCAAGGTGAGTTTAGGCTACATGAGACCCAATATTTTATAACCAAAAAACAGCAACAGCAATAAAAGACCCCAAAAGTCCAAACACAGAGAGGACATTCCCATCAGGAAAGCAAGAAGACTTGTGTCTGCAGCCCTGACCGGTGCAGCAGAGGCTGGGGCCACATGTCTGTGTGTGTCCATTTCTTTTTTGAGAAAACACTTTCTCTAGCTTTAATCCTTTCTCTGTGCCAGGTCTTTAGGTGTCTGTGTTGCTTTGGGGGATGTGGGGATGCCGTGCACTTGTGGTTGAGTAAGGCACAAAGAGAAGCTTGGCAGAGCCTGGGGAAGGTGGGTAGGAGTCGGAGCCAGGCGCTTGTAAGGGCTGAGCCGGTGTGGAAGGCTTGCCTAGTCCTTGATTTTCAGAAGCATGCAGGAAGGAGAACTTAGTGGGACACCAAGCTTCCTTGCGGTCACACATTAACGTGAACTCTGACCTTTGCTCCCTTAAAAAAACTACAGAGAAGAGCAAAACTGTATACCATCCGGTCAATCCAGAATCAGACTAATGAGCTCAGTGCACAAACAAGGCCAAAGCCTTGTGCATTCTATACACTTTGAGTCCTGGTCTTGGCTTTGTCTCTGTCCTGCTACTGATAGTCAGCTAAGTGGGAGGGGACAAAGGAGAAGGTGTTTTACATAAAGGGAACTACAAAGATACCAGAGACCAGCAAACTTTTTCCCCCTGCAACAGATTTTACCTCTTACCTCCCCTTCCTCCACCAGCCCTAATTGCTCACACAGTACGGGGCCTGAATAAGATTTTCCCAGCTTCTGGTCAAAGAGCCACAGGCTCTGAGGCTACTGAGGGAGATGTAGTTTCGTCCAGTGATGTGCCCACTGGATAGGCTTTCCAGTCCTAAGGAGTTGGCCCTAAGCACATGGACATACCGGTAATGCCAACTGGACTCAGTAGGTTGTCTGTGTGTGTGTGTGTGTGTGTGTGTGTGTTGTTAGGTTTAAAAGAAACTCCAGTTCCCCAGACTTCAAAAGGTAGTCCAATGAGCTCATCCTGGACTAGAGAGGGATTTTTGGTGTTTAGATAAAAGCCAGTATTTCCAGGGACTTGTGAAACGGGTTTTCACCTAGCCAAAGGAGGCATTTCCCTTAGCTCTGGCAGAAGGGACCTATGGCTACTGTGGTGCCTTCTAGGGGTCCCAGCTCTTGCTGGCCTCCAGGCTCCTTCAGCACAAGTATATGTTGCACATTTCCAAGTTATAACATCCTAGTGATTCTCACCTTGTCCCCTACCCTAAACTCCTTCTAGCTCACGGCTCCTCCCCACAGCGACTCATTCTCATAGCCTTGCTTCGCTCACTCCCCCAAGTCCCGACCCCCAT
>NC_022009.1:75836605-75859132 GCF_000317375.1 Microtus ochrogaster
TTTTGTTCTGTCCCTCCCAGGGATGCTGGTGTTCACAAAGTATTGTATCTCTTCTGGAACCTCCTCCATCCTAAGCACGCCATAAATATTTACTAAACCAACGAGTGACTCTCGTTGCCTATAATAGCCGTGTTGAGAGCACGCGCACAGGTGGATACCAGAAGATGTTAGTCATCGAGGCAACCACTAGCCACGCCCTCTGTAATTACAGGTGGATGAACGCCACGAGGCTTTTCACATTTTACTTCATTGCATCCATTCATTTGGACCATCAGAAAATTAATTGTTGGAGTGTGTACTGCTCTTGCAGGGGAGCCAAGTTCAGTTCTTAGCACCCACGTCGGATACCTAACTAAAGCCTGGAACTCCAAGGATTCGGATGCCTCTGATCTCCTGGGCCCCTGCTCTCTTGTGCAGAAGACTACACAGAGACACACTTACATATCATCATTTCAGTTTTTTCAGTTGTTGCAGGGCTAGGGAGAGAGTCAGTAGTATTTGCCATGTAATTATGAGGACTTGAGTTCGGTCCTCACTGGACAGTGTGGGAGTGTGTGGTCATAATTCCAGCACTGGAGAAGCAGAGATAGAGGCAGCTCCCTGGGGCTTACTAGCCATTCATTCTAGCCTAATTGTCCATCTCCAGGTTGCAGTGAGAATCTCAGTCTTTTTTCTTTTCTCTTTCTTTCTTTCTTTCTTTCTTTCTTTTTTTCTTTCTTTCTTTCTTTCTTTTTTTGGTTTCTCTGTAGCTTTGGAGCCTGTCCTGGAACTAGCTCTTGTAGACCAGGTTGGCCTCGAACCCACAGAGATCCGCCTGCCTCTGCCTCTGGAGTACTGGGATTGAAGGTGTGTGCGCACGGGGAGAATCCCAGCCTTAATAAAACAAAGTGGATGGTTCCTGGTGATACCAGAGTTGACCTCTGAACTATTCTCTCTCTCCTCTCTCTCTCTCTCTCTCTCTCTCTCTCTCTCTCTCCTCCCCCATTGTTGTATACTATTGTTGTTGTATATTGGTTGGGTTTGTGGGTCAACTTGACACAAGCTAGAGTCATCAGAGGAAGGAGCCTAAGCTGAGGAAATGCCTCCATGAGATCCGGCTGTAAGGTGTTTTCACAGTTAATGATCAGTGTCGGAGGGGGCCCAGCCTATTGTGGGTTGTGCTATCCCTGGACTGGTGGTCCTGGCTTCTATAATAAAGTGGGCTGAAGAAGCCAGTAAGCTGCAACCCGTCATGGCTTCTGCATCAGCTTCCACCTCCAGGATCCTGCCCTTTTTCACTTCCTGTCCTGACTTCATTCAGGGGTGAGCAGCAATGCTGAAGTATAAGCCAAATAAGCCCTTTCCTCTCCAACTTGCTTTTTGGTCATGGTGTTTCATTGCAGCAATAAAAGCCTTAGCTAAGACACTAGGCATTGTAACTCTAAGTGGTTCTTTGTCTTTTTTAAAAAAAATTCTTATAAGGAATTGTGTCTGTGTTTTGATCCACTCCATAGTTATCAGTTGTGTGGCAGGCTGTGTTAGATGCTCTTGTCACAAGAGTGAACAGGACAGGCAGGAATGTTCCTTCAGAAAAACAGTGCCGGTTGTTCACAGGAACCCAAATCTTGCTGATCCTTTCCAGCACTGCTCATTTTAAATGCTTTCACAAATCCCGTGCATTCAGCAGCATTATCTCCAATTTATAAACTTAGAAATCGGACCATGAGAGGTTAAATAACTCCCCCAAGGTCACAGAGCTAGCAGCTGGCAAGGCTAACATCTGTATGCTCCTTCACTTAGCTGTGGGCTCCACACCACTGCCCCGTGATTGACATTGCCTGACGTGGTGTCTCGGCAGGCCTTGGCTGTGGGAACTCATGGCCAGCAGCAAGTAAAACTGAATAAAATACTGAGCAGAAGAGCCTGAGGCTGCCCAGAGAGAATAAACAGTCTGTCTGGGGGTCAAGGAGGGACTTAACATTGAGGAGTCCTTGAAAACTGAGGCCAAGGGAAAGGGCTTTATTGAATAGTTCTGCAGGGATCACTTTCAAGTAGAAAATGACTTATTATCCTGTGGGAACACAATAGATGGAAGCTAAGATTATTTTACTCCTTAATCTAATTGTTGTTGCTCTTGTTTTGCTCAACGAATATATTCATTATATAATATTTATTGAGTGGGATAATGGGTATCACACTGTACTGTATTTTAATTTCAGAGATGTTAATTTCAGAGATGTTAAACTGTTTTAGCATATGAATCTGTGTTTTGCTCTGTTCAAAGTATTTTAATTAGTGAAGTTACTAGAGAATTAGACTGTAATGCCATGTTCACTATAATCAAGAAACTATAATATCATTTATTTAAGTAAAAATTATTAAAGTGTGATCTGGGATAACAATAAAATAGCTTAAACACTTAACTATGCAATATTTTTACATATATATTCAGTGACTTCATATACCATCTAAATTTCATTTGGGGGTTGTCTGGGTCACTGTTCTATTGCTGTGAAGAGATACCATGACCACAGCAACTCTTATAAAAGAAAACATTATTTTGGGTTTGCTTACGGTTTCAGAGGGTTTATTTCATTATTGTCATGGTGGGGAGAAGGGCAGCAGGCAGACATCATACTGGAGAAAGAGTTGAGAGTTCTACTTCTGGACTGGCAGGCAGCAGGAAGACGGAGACACTAAGACTGGCTTAGGGTTTTGAGACCTCAATCGCTCTCCCCTACCCCTGACACGCGTCTTCCAGCAAGGCCACACCTACCTAATGAGGCCACACTTCCCAATCCCTCTCAAGTCATTGCCACTTCTTGATGATCAAGTGTTCACATACACAAACCTATGGGGCTATTCTCATGCAAACCACCTCAGGGATGTTTTGGACCTAGCATACATGTTCCCACTATGTTACAGAATGATTGAAAACAATCAAAATGCTTATCAAAAGTCAAAACTTAACACTGTCCGTATAGCTAGACATTGAAGTGGTTACTCATACATTGGCCCAGACATGATTCCTGAAGCATAATGAGAGTACACGCTGAGAATCCCAAAGCCCCAAACCCCAGATCTTTGGATTCTGGAGCAATATGCATTTCAGATAGTCCCAGCAGTAAAATCTGTGCAAACTCCCCAAATCTGAAAACCCTGATATTGGAATACTCCTGGTCCCAAGTGTTTGGATGATGGATAGATAGCCTGTAACACACCACAGCTGTGTCTCTGTTGGATTCATCCTGTTTTCTTTAACAACTTCTGAGGAGTTACACATACCAACTTGACCTGGCTCCTCTGAGAGGCTGTTGTGTTCCCATTATAAGATACTTCCGGTAGGCTGGGTAATGGTGGGCACACAGATACCATACTGGCAATCATTCACTTTGGATTTTAATGAGTGACAGCAGCAGCATTGCCTTCCCACAAAGCTTCTTCAAAGTCAGATCCAACATGACACCTCCAGCTGGTCCAGAGTGCCTCTGAGTTCTTCATAGCTCTCGTGTTGACCGTCAAATCTCGAGCCACTCCAGGGCTTCTTCTCGGAGAAGGTGAAGTTTCCTAGAACAGTGAGTCACGGCTGAAGCGGAGAGCCTGGATACTGTTCCCTCATTAAACCAGCCCGTGTTCCTCTGTGAAACGCGGGCCTGACAACGTGGTTACATCATTAGCCGGAGGCTGGCTGCAGTTTCACAGACTATGTCATGGAACTGTCATGTTAAGCATCTACTTTCTTCTGGCTGGAGAGCATCTTTAAGGAGCAATGTTTTATTGGACAATTCGGTGAGCACACACTGAATTGGAATTTACCAATGCAAAACTGAGACAGAAGAAGTGTGTGTGTGTGTGTGTGTGTGTGTGTGTGTGAGAGAGAGAGAGAGAGAGAGAGAGAGAGAGAGAGAGAGAGAGAGAGAGAGAGACTGGGCTTGACCTGAGCATTTGATACCTCAAAGCCCATCCCCAGTGACACGCATCCTCCAACAAGGCCACACCTCCTAATAGTGCCACTCCCTGGTAAGCAAGCCTTCAAATATATGAGCCTATTCAAACCACCACAACAGGGATTAAGAAGCCAGTGAAGGTGTAGCAGCCAAGCAGTAACCCAAACATTTGATGAAAAATGTATGCGATGTGTTTACTATGTTTTAGCTCAGTGCTGAAATCTTACAAAATAAGCTTGGGGCAAAGAACCCAAAACCTAACAATCAAAAATAAGTGAGTAAAAGCCACAACATTTTCAACCACAATAAGAAAAGAAGTCACGTGCTGGAGCAGGGGAGATGAGGCTCAGTGTTTATAGCTCCTGTAAGTAGGAGAAAGGGAAGTGCAGGTTCTCACAACCCACGTGGGTGGGTGTGGCCGTCTGTGTGGAATTCCAGTCCTGGGAAGGCAGGGGGGAGGGGTCCTTGGAGAGAGTGGGCTAACCAGTCTAGTTACATTAGAGAGTTCTGTGTTCAATTAACTGTGAGACCCTGCCTTGGGGAATAAGGTAAGAGAGAGAGTGGTTGAGGGAGGCTCCCTATGCCAGCTTCAGGCCTACGCATGATGTGCATACATGTGCACCTATGCATGAGAACTTTTATGCACACACACACACATACACCACATATAGAGATTAATCCATCGTATGCCATGCATACATTTGTTAAATGTTGAATTAGCTATTTTTCTTGTGGCTGTGACAAAATACCCAGCCAAAGCCACATAAGGATATAGCCCAGTATGGTGGAGGGTGTCATGGTGGCAAGAGCTTGAGGCCGTTGGCCAGGATTGTGTCTACAGTCCAGGAAGTGAAGATGAAAAACCTCCATGCTCATCTCACTTTCTCCGTCCACAGCCCCAGCTCAGGGATGATGAAACCCATACATGGCACAGAATTAGAGTGGGTCGTTTCAATTCAACTAATATAGTTAAGTATTGTCTCACAGGTCCAGAGTCTTAGCTTTCTGTGATTCATGTTCCCATCAAGTTGAAGTGTCACAACTCCAACCCTTGCCAGTTTGACACCTAAACGCATCATTTTGAAGGTGTATCTTTCTACCCCTTATCCTTATAGGCCTGTGACCATTCCATGATCCACAATACATTTAGTTTGACTTCAAAAGTATTTATGGGGCTGAGCTGTGGTGGCGCATACTTTTGATCTCAGCACTCGAGAGGCAGAGGCAGGAGGATCTCAGTGAGTTTGAGGCCAGCCTGGTCTACAGAGTGAGTTCCAGGACAGGCGCCAAAGCTACACAGGGAAACCCTGCCTCAAAAGACAAAAACAAAACAAACAAAAATTCATGGTCTTTAACAATTTCAACACGGTTTAAAGGTCCAAAATCTCTCTGAGACTAAGGCTACTGTGAGCCCCTATGAAATAGAAAAACAAATAAAAAACAAGTTTCAATATCTAATATCACAGAATAAACACCAGAAAAGAGAGATCAGAGCAAAACAAGACCAAAACCTAGCAGGAAAAACACCAAATCTTGTAGTTTTACGTCAGCCATCGGCTCCAGATGAAATCATTTGAATGCAATGTGCTTGGAGAGCCCCGAGCACTCTCATTCTGCCACCGGGATACAGGCTCTCTCTCTCTCTCTCTCTCTCTCTCTCTCTCTCTCTCTCTCTCTCTCTCCCTAAACACTCCTGCATGCAGCTGTCCTCAGGAGCTGCTGCATGGTTCTAGCATCCCCACATCCCAGGGTCTGCATTGCCAATCTGCAGGACTCTGATCTTGAAATATGTTGCCAAGCTTCGTTGGCACTCTGGAATGTGGTGCAAGACTTCATGGTCCCCTCAACTTTACATGCTTCATGCTCACAAATCCCATATCACATGGACATCTTGCCAGGTTTGGATGCTGGTTTGAGACCATAGTGGCATCGGTCTTTGGGTACTGACCCTGGGAACACTTTCCTCGGCCGGTACTTTCTAGAATCAGGAAATTCCTTCAGTGACATTCTCGGTGCAGGCTCTCTTCCCTCAAATGAATTTACATTTTCATAAGTTGGAGCCTTTGGTGATTGACATCTTGCCTTCAGGGCATGTTTCCTATGGCCCCACTGCTGATGAAGTTTCTCATCAACAACCTCTTTTCGTTGTGTGCTTTGACTGAAACTTTGCCCTTCCAAGAGCTGTTTTCCTTGCTAAACTATCCAATTTAAAATAGCTTTAGGCCCGGCCTTTTGCCCTTTTTCACTGTAGACCTGGATACGAATGGTGAGCAATAACAATTCCACAGCCTGAATGCTTTGCTAGAATGTAACTGGGTTGGCCTCCAGCCCAGTGCCCAGTGGAGTCCCTGTTCGCCTTTGAAACTGAGCCTTTAGCACTGACATTTCTCTCCACATTCTCGTCTTTCAACCTCATCAGGACAATGATGCTTATGGTAATCAAGGGCTTTTTGGTAACAGGGTTCCAACTCTTCCATGGTCTTCCACGAAACCAAGGATCTGAGATCCATGAGGTAAGGCTCATCACAGCAAAGCCCCATTTATCAGTACAGTTTTCTATATTAGTTACTTTTCTCCTGACCGTGACAAAGTATCTGAGCACAACCACTTAAGGAAAGTTTATTTTGGTTCATTGTTTCATAGTCATTCATAGCAGGGAGGTCACAGAGGCAGGAGCTTGAGGTAGTGAAAGACCCTCAGAGAGGACCTTTTTCTCGGATGAAGACCCCAGAACCAGGACACTCCGAGACCAGGCCACAGGATGCAATTAGCAAGAGGTTTATTGAGTAAACACAGGTACCTGCAGGGGGTCCGAGTCCAGACCACAGGATGCAATTAGCAAGAGGTTTATTGAGTAAACACAGGTACCTGTGGGCGGCAAAGTCTTTAGGAGGACTTGCGCACCTGCCAGCTGGAGGGCGGGCTTTTTATAGGGAAGAGCAAAAAGCAAATTTACAGAAGCAAAAGCGTGGTTATCGGAATGAGGCGGGGGGCATGAATGGTTTCCTCTCTCAACATGGATGTTTGGCAATAGTCATCCTGTTCCTATCTTTATAGATATCCTGTTTTGTAGTCAACCTGCTTTGTTGATGTCCTATCTTACTGACATCCTTGCAATATGAAGCCTTGCAGTCTTCCTATCTCATAGACATCCTGCTCTCTCAAGCACATGGGATGTTCTTACGAGAGCAGGCTGGCTGCTGATCCGGAGAATTTTTTTATTTTAAAGCAAACAGGACGTTCCCCCGGGAGCATGCTAGCTGCGGGTTTTGAGGAGGGGGTCTGTAGGGTCTCTCAGTAGTTGGTCACACTATGTTCATAGTCAGGAAGTAGAGAGACAGGAATATTCCTGTCCAGTTTCTGTTTGGTCCAGGACTCCAAACCATGGAATGGCTTGGCTCACAGTCGTCCATAGCTAAAGGCAGATTACCTCAGTCAACCTAATCTAGATAGCAATGCCAAGAGGCGATCTGGGGATTCTAGATCTGGTCAGATTGGCAATCAGAGTGTTCACCAAAGGTGTTAACATGTACTAGCTAATTTAACTCTCCTATTTCTTTTGAGATGGGCCCTAAGTTAGTACCATTTTATAGGGGAGGAACTTAAGGCATGGTGACTTGCTAACCTACCCACTGGTAAGTGGTAGAACCGGAGTTTAGTTCCTAATTGTCTTCTTTACTAAAGGCTATACTATTTCCTCAGGACAGAAATCTCTCCAGGGCACTAAGAACACAACAGTGGACAATACATTTTGCAGAAACAGGAACTGGAAAGTCGTGGAAATGGTAATAGTATCTGTGTCAGGAACGTCATTCGCAGGAAGTGGGAATTAGGAAGGGAAGCCTAGGCTACACTGTGGTTCATAATTTCAGCGGGCATAGAGGGAGAGGATAGACTCTAGATGTAGTTCACTTGTGGAATAGTTTGGTGTTGAGGTGAATAGTGAACCCATTAACACTATTAATGGAGCAGGAGTAGGGGTGACTATTCTCCAGGGGTGGAATTTAGGGAATTGGCGGGATGTAAGGAGATATTGAAACATGGGTTTGGGAACTTGGAGTTACTATCAAAACTAAAAATTGTGTTACGTCATATGTGAAGAATTTCAAACCAATGCAATTACTTAATTGTTTGTATCTCACTAATGTGTCAAAATGCGACAACTGATTCCATCTTAAAATGAGTCCAAAAGTAAAAAATAACACAAGAAAGAAGACAGCGAAACTGGCAAAGTACATCTACTATTTTAATTCTAAAAGCAAACATTTAGGCAGGTATTCTAATTTATATGGTGTGAAAATGGTACCGAAGTACTATTTATACTTCTGGGGGTGGAAGAGGGTGGATTAAGGTAAACATGTAGAACTTGAGAGAACAAGGGTAAGAAGATACTGCATAAGGACGTAAGGAAGCAGTATGAAAGAAACTTGCTGACTCACTCTTCAGAGTTACTTGATCCACCTAAGGCTCCTTAAACGCGTTGTAAGAAGCAGAATGAGGAAGACAAAGACCAATTTGTGTAGATGAGTAGGGCTTCCCCATAAGAAAGAGTAGGTTTCAAAAACAAAGGGAATAGAGAAACAGCCTTCAAAGAAATGTCATGACCTTATTGAGTGTGGTCGTGAGAGAGAGTGCATCTTGTTTTCTCGGTGTTGGGAAGACAGCGAAAGCAAAGGCTTACTCATCGTGAAAGTCTGATTTAGAAGGCAGCCTAACCATTCATGAATCATAATCAAAGTTAGCCATCTGGGATAGCACTGACAGAAAAATAGCTGTCTCCCATTGGAAGACGTTTCGGTTACGGAAAAACCCAGTATGTTACCAATTAACAACCATGAGCAGGAAGGAGGAGTCCGATTAGGACCATGAAGGGAGGGAAAACTGTTAATCAGGAACACTAAGATGAAGGGGGAAAAAAGAAGATAGAAAAAAATCCTCTCAAACCAGTCCTACACGATGCCGTGGGTGTAGAGGGAAGGAAAGTCTCCAAATAGAGAGTTTTAACAGGGTGTCCTTGGACAGCAGTTTGTGGAGGCGGCGTCAAGTGGGCACTAGCCCGCTGTTGGTACATTCTCACTACAAAGCGGCAGATGACATGAGCGAGGAATTCAAGGACATTTTTTTTTTCTTGAAACATATGGAAGTTTTAAGGGAGGTACAGGAAGAGTTGAGCGATTATTTTTATTCCACTCGTTTCTGCAGACACTGAAAACGCTAGACTTTGGTAAATGTTATCATCATTTAAAAGAGGTGGTCAGATACAACACAATTGGTTGGGACGCTTTCAGTTCCGAGTCATAGAAATGAAATAACATTGAAGTATTTGGTTAAATATTTGGAGTATTTACCGCTCGTGTGTAAGTGTCGAGAGGTGGTGTGTGGGGCCAGCTCAGTGACTAGAGAACCTCAGCCAGCTTCTTCTGCTCTTTCCTTTTGCCCTCATGTGCTGGATTTGCTTGTCCAAAGACATGACTACCTTTTCATTTGTATTTTTCCTGAGGACAATTACTTTCCCGAGACCTCTTCACACCCCATTGGCTAGCGTTGTGCTTGCTGTGCACCAACCATTTGTAGAAAGGATAAGTTGTGGGATCAGTCACACCCCAATTCCTGGGAAGCACTTGGCTCCCCAAGGGAAGCTGGCAATCGGAACATTAGCATTCTGAGAGTGGATATGGGAGACAATGTGTCTCTGAGGTGGCAATCACGAATGTTTGCTCAGCCCACAGTGGGCTGCACCTTGCACCATTCCCTAGACAGGTGGTCATGGGTTGCACAAGGAAGCCAAAGGCGGCAGGAGGCTGTGAGTGAGCCAGTGAGTGGCATTCTTCCATGGCTTCTTCTTCAAGTTCCTACTGGAGTTCCCGCCCTGACTTCTTCCCAAGGTGGGCTGTAGCCTGTAAGCTGAAATAAACTCCCTCCCCCGAGTTGCTTTTGGTCAATGTTTTATCACAGCAACCGGAATGAAACTAGAACCCAATGTTTCAGTGTGACAAACACAAATAGTTCACTTGCCCTGAGTTTTCAGTGCCTTTAGAGGTCTTCTGACTGGATTCCTTCACGATAAATATCGCTAAAGTTCAAATCTGGCAGCTCACCCATTTTCATTGCCAAACTGCCTCCAACTGTTGCCAGTCTGTTCCTTCTTCCCACTGCCTTCCAGCTGAGAGTAAAAGGCAGGCTTTGTAAGTCCTACCTGAGGGTTACAGGACAGTTTCCTAGGAGACCACACCAAGAAAATGGGAATGCTAAAAGACTCTGCCTTCTATCCTGGCTTACAAGACTCACTGACTTAACTTCTCTGACCTTCATGGCAAGGTCATGTGGAATCTGAGAGCTCTGCCACTGGGAACCGGAAGCTTGTCCCTCCCTCTGAAGCTCTCTTCCTGCAAGCCTGCTCTTACATTCTCCCGCATTTCCATTAGGCAGAAGATACGCCTCTTCACAAATGAGAAAGATTCTGAAAGAATCTGACTTACTAATGGGAGAACGGCAGCTTTGCGTAAGGACTCACCATAAGAGTTGCTAAACTGATAACTGAGATAGACTTTTGAATCTAGGCCCATCTCCATCCCAAATCTGTAGCCACCAATGAGGTTTGTAGGAGCGGTGCTGGCTGCCTTGCTGACTCAGGTTAGGCTTGTCCTGATCAGGGTGCTTGGTAAATTCTCTGATCAACTCTTAGCCTTTGGCTAAGGTCTCCCTTTGCTTACTAAAATCTAAAATTCCCCCATTAGGAGAATCATTTCTTTCTTCAGTTTAAAACACAGAGTAGCCCATTAGCACAGAGTACTTGGCAAGTTACAGAGACTTTAGGGATCTCATTTTTTCTATGACAATCTAGTGATAACAAAAGCAGGAACTACTGATGCTCATTTTCACACAAAGCAATGGAGGCACTTGGGGGTAGGTGACTTGCTCTCTAGTGTAGATGAAGGTCCTCTTTGGTCTTATCCTAAGAACAATGTGATGGAAGCTTGTCAGCAAAGAGGCAGGACTATAACTTCCAAGTGCATTCAGAGGAAAGGGCTGCCATGGTGCCTCATGCTGTGCCCTTTGTTGGGGCTGCATGAGGCCCAGTACCCAGATCCCTTCATCTCTTTGATCCTAAGTTCTAGCACAGTACCAGAACTTTTGTTTGTTTTGTTTTGGAGACAGGGTTTCTCTATGCAACCCTAGCTCTCTTCCTAGGACTCACTCTAGACCAGGCTGGCCTCGAACGCAGAGATCTATCTACCTGTCTCTGCTTCCTGATTGTTGGGGTTAAAGGTGTGTGCCACCATCACCCAGCTATAACTATGGCACTAGATTGTAATCATGTTGTCAGAGCATTTCCTGGGTGAGGAATTTAAAGGAGATCAACTCTCAAGTATTTTTCAACTATTTTCTCATGGCTTGGCCAGAGATTAGATCAAGCTGGGGAAGAGAAATGGTTAAAAGAAACAGGATGGAGAGGTCAGAAAAGATGAAGTTTGTTTTCATTATGTTTGGTATGAAGGGCCAAAGGGTAGCTAAATGACAAAGTCCAAAGACATTCTTTAATTGTTAAAGAAAGGATAATTCACACGTGTATGTACATGATGTAACCATGGAAAAGCTCTTCCTACATGACGTCACGAGTATTGATTTGCTGTACGGTACTAATGGCTCACAGTACTCTTTGAAGACAGCCTTGCTCTGTGTTGACAACACCGCAACCGTGTGGGATAAACATTCCTGTCTTAGAGGAGATGTGACATTGCTCTCACGTTTCTGTTGGAAATTATATTGGAGGAAGTATGCAACTTCAGACTGAAACCATGCCCAGAGTCTCCTCCACCGTGTTAAGGATAAAGAGGAACAATATAGTCCAGGGCTATCAATCTGACTAAATAGAGAAATATTTGAATGTCACTTCTGTTTAGAACATCACACATACGAACCTTATCTCTGATGGGGAAATAGATAATACAAGTATTATAATAATATAATTAAGAATATTCTACAGCAGACAGTGTGTGGACAATGAAGAGAGACATTTAGTCAGACAAGCTGGTATTGGGCAATGCCTATGACAACAGATGATGGGGACACTGTGTGTGATGTTCTAAACAGAAGTGGCCTTCAATTATTTCTCTATTCAGTCAGATTGATTGACTATGGACTAAGTTCTATAGACTGTCTCAGTACTGAATGAAGTAGGCTCACTTAAGCTGAATTCCGAAGTCTAGTACTTGGGAGCAGAGTTACAAGTATGGCCAATCTGGGTTACTTGTCCAATTCTAGGCTTTTCTGGGCTGCAAAGCAAGACCCTGCATGAACAATAAAACTACCGTTTCTATAGTTCGACCTTTCTGGCAAGCGGAGGGAGCAAACTGAAGTGAGAGGTTCTGGGGCGCTTTGGGAGATGAAGTTAGGCTGGGGGGGGGTGTGGAGAAATGCTGCTACTTTTGGGGAAGAGTGGGAAGACTTCTTCGGGAGGTGTCATCTAAGCTGAGATCCGAATGGCAACTGTGGGAAGCTCTAGGGAGGATCACAGCAGGCGGACGGGAGCTGTTGCAAAAGGCTCAAGCAAGGCATCAGTTTCGTGGTTTGAAGTTGGTGAAGGTGACTGATATGGCTGAAACAGAGTGGGTTAAAGGGGTAGAAATTATCTGCCAAACATGCGAGGCCCGAATCCTGAGCCCTGTGAGCCTGCAGATCTCTTTGCAGAAGGGAAGAGGCTGGTGAGAAGCAATGTGGGAGATGTAAGCCAGAGCAAGGATCTGGGGCTGGAGAGGTGGCTCGGTGGTTAAGAGTGTTACTGTTCTTGCAGAGGACCGAAGTTCGGTTCCCAGCAGTCACGTCAGGCAGCTTGTAACTGCCTGTAACTTCAGTTCCAGAGACTCTGACTGCTTCTGGCCTCCTCAGGCACATGTAACATACACTCATACACATACATACGAATAAAAAAAAATAGAATCTTAGCTGGGCAGTGGTGGCGCACACCTTTAATCCCAGTACTTGGGAGGCAGAGGCAGGTGGATCTCTGTGAGTTCGAGGCCAGCCTGGTCACAAGAGCTAGCTCCAGGACAGACTCCAAAACTACAGAGAAACCCTGTCTCAAGAAACCAAAAACAATTTTTTTAATCTTTTTTTCTTTTTTGTAAAGTACTAGATCCTGCCAAACACTATATAAAGGATCAAGGAGACATTTAATTCTACTTAATATTATACTAAGAATCTCAAGGAGCTATGACTAAAGTCATTCAAAGAAGACCTCTCATCGCTCATGTTTATGCCTTCAAGGAATATACGTGTTACATTCTTATGCCAAACTGCCCAACGTAAAGACCCCATAACAGCTGAGAATTCTTTTCACAAATGCACAATTCCAATATGACCCCTATTTTTACAACATTTGAGTAGACTTACCACTACGGTGTTATCTATCAGATGGCATGTTTTATGAGAGCATATATCATCATGACTAAGAGTTAAGAGGTAGTACGAGCATAATGTCTACATGGCAAAGGATGTTACATAGTAGAGCATGGGAGAACTCTGCCTCATGGTACATAAGATAGATGTTACCAGGTTGACTTCCTCATATCTTTTATTTACACCCTCAGATTTGATTGCCAACGAGCATAGCATGAACATTTATCTTCTAACTTCTTGCAATTAGACGTCATAATCTGACGTAATATTTCATAATATGAAATGTAGGTAGAAGTGGCCAGATAAACAGGTGAAGCAAGCCTGGAGCTCTTGTGAGAGGTGGGGCCTCCTCCTAAGCCAGCAGGCTATAAGTGCAAACCCATGTTTAGCTTGAGGTGCCAAGACTGGGGTGTCCAATGTTGGACAAGTTTGAGTTGGGCAACTCACAGGCACTGCTCTAGCTGGAGATGAACTCTGACCCCAAAACCTAGCTGTGGGATCCCAGCATCATGGCCCCAAGGCAATCAAAGTTGAAAGTGGTTGGAAAAATCGTACTTTTTGTTCCAGCAACTCTACTGAAATCTTTCCAGAAGACACAAATATGTCTAGTGTGTGAATTGGAGAGAAAGTTCAGTGGGAAGCATACAGTTTTAGAGGAGAAATTCAACCAAACAAACACAAAAGAGCTACTGAAGAACTCGGCAGAAGCTGCCCCCTGCTGGCCCAGTATTGCAATCCCTGAGCACTCGGTAGTCCTAAGAGAAAATGTGGACCAGAGGATCTCAGGAAATTGAGCAGCCAGCTCATTAAGGCTCACAAAGTTCAGTAGGTCAGCAGAGCTCAAGGCTGGCTGGTCTGCTGTCTCTAAAAACCTCATGCACAGGGTGTTAATTTTTATTTTCCAGAGTTTTAGTTGTAAACAAAAATGATGAGATTTTTGTTGTTGTTTGTTTGCTTTAGTTTTTAGAGACAGGACTTCTCTTTGTAGTCCTGGCTGTTGTGGAACTAGTTCTGTAGATCAGGTTGGCCTTGAACTCAGGGATTCACCTGCCTCTGCCTCTCGAGTGCTGGAATCAAAGTAGTGTATCACTAGTGCCTGGCAACGGTTTTTTAAAGGAAAAAAGGAAAGGTAAAGTTTGGAAAGGTAGCATAGATTAGCATCTCATGAGTATGGCGCATGACGAACATGCACGAAGCCCCGGGGTTAGTCCTCAGACGTTTGGATGAGGAGGGAGGCCAGCCCACATCCGGCTCAGAGCATGCTCTGGAGCCAAGGCTTCTGGATTTCAAGTATGTGTATAGACACAAGGGACTCAATGGGGCCTGTGTCCACTCCTGCATCCTGGGTTGGTACCCATGGTCTGTGTGCTTCACTCATTTTTTGGAAATACACAAAGTAGAGCAAGCCTTGGATGTTTCTCTTCAGATCAGATCTCTGAGTAGTGATCTGTGGGGAGAGTGAGTGCTGGCAGAGCTTTACAAAGGTAAAGACCTAAGAGGAGGGATGCCTCCTGAAGGGGACGGCACTTGAGCTGGTCTCGACCAGTGGCTGTAACTCTCAAGCTGAAGATGGGGGTTAGGGCATTCATTGTAAGAACAGGAAGCAAGATGAATGAAGCCTCATGAAGGTGATGGCATTTGAGCTGGTCTTGATAGAGGGACATGACTCTCAAGCTGAAGATGGCGGCTAGGGCATTCGTTTTAAGAACAGGAAGCGAGATGAATGATGAAGTCTAAGTAACAAAAAGAGCTGTGTACCAGAAATAAAGACCAGTTTGGTTCAGGAGAAGAGCAAGATACATGGAAAGCAGTGAGGGAGAGTGTAGAGGGCTGGCATTTAGCATATCTGTCAGGCTTTGGAACAGTTATTTACACAGGTGGCTAAGTCAAACAAGGGGCACACGAGTAAATAATTAGCCTTACTGGGCATGAAACATGGATGTGGGAACCTGGCATGAATGGCGGCCATGTGGGCCGAGAGATCAAGATGTGAACCTGAGTTTTATTTTAAAACCAACTGCTCTGGGGTACACCAAAAGGAACCGAATAAATTACAAGTGTGTAATCTGAACCCAGGGGAAGACAACAATGCCCTGACTATTAAAATATGACAGTCAAAAAAGAGGAAGGGGGAAAAGCCTTTAAAAGTTGGAGTAAGGTACAAGAGGGACATTCAGGTGGCAAATGACGCTGTCGTGAGAGGTGGAGTTCGGAATGAGTCACTCGCACGAGTCAAGTCAATGAGTTGGGTCTGAATACAGGACCGAGGCTGTGACAGGGAAGAGAGATCTCCGGAGCACCTTGAGAAAACAAACCCCGTTGTGATTACAGATATGTATAATACATGTATGTTTGATCAGCTGCTAACTTCTCAGAAGCTCTTATCCCATACTGACCTCCTAACTGGCAGCAGAATCAAGGTCACATTTTCTGTAAGGAAATCTGAGACCGAGTCAGCAGTCTAGTTATTTGGGATTATAGTCTAGAAAATCAGACCCGCGAACAATACAACTAAAGTAGCTGAAGACACACCTTTTTTGGAGGGTGGGGAGCCCGTCCCTAGACTCAAGGGAGGAGGGGTATGGCTGTGCTTGGGCAGAAAGCCCCACGTTAGCAGGAGAAAGGTTATGATGACTCGCAACCTTCCAGGCTGACGCTCTTCGTCACGCTGCATAGTTGCCGCATGGCTCATCGCGGTGACTACTCGGGTGAGTCCTAGGGCGGGCGCCTCGGAGGGACCGGGGTCTCGACGCCACCGGACTGGGAGGAGCCATGAGAAGGCCGCGCCCTCTGGCCTACTACGTCTCCCAGAGTTCCGCGCGGCCCCAAGGCCTAGCAGCTACGGCGCGGAGCGCAGACGGGAGTTCTGGGAATAGGAGTCCGAATGCAGGCACCGCCTCAGTGGACGCTGATGGGGAGATGTGCAGCGATTGGCTAGCGGGCGATGCAGGCCCGCCCACGCATGGTGACGACAGGCAGCCGTCTGGCTACTTAAGGCGTCGCGGTCTGGCCCACCCCGCCTTCGCTCCCGCGCTAGAGAGAAACATGTATCGTTTCCGCTCGCAGCTCTTCACGGGGATTTCTGCTGCCGCCGCCGCCGCCTCTCACCCGCGCCGCTCCTCGCCTCTCTTGTTAGCCCGAGACTCGCCTCTCAGCCGCCCGCCGCACAGACGAACAAGTAGACAGTGCAGCTCCATCGGCTGATCCTCGCTGAGCTCCCAAGTGTAGGCGGCACCGGGCGGCCCACGATGCCGAAGAATAAGAAGCGGAACGCTCCCCACCGCGGTGGTGGGGGTGGCGGCGGCTCCGGGGCAGCAACGTCGGCGGCCACGGCAGGTGAGGGGCGTCCCTGCGCCGAGTGCCGGCCGGCTGGCCGGCTGGCCGGATGGGAGGCTCCGGCCTGGGGCGCGGCGGGATTTGTAGTCCGGTCTTGGTGTCGGCTGCCCGCGGCTGCATAGTGCATAGTGCGGCTGAACTACAATTCCCATCATGCCCCGGGCGCCGCGCTCGCGCGTTTTGCGCTGGCACGCGGGAGCGGTCCAGGGGCATCGTCCCTCGGGGCGGGGAGAAGGGGGACCTGAGGCTGGAGGCTGAGTTAGAATAAGGGCGATCGGGGCTTGGCGCTCTTGGAGCTCCGCTTCCTGTCCGGACGAGAGATTTGGGGCGGAGCGCCGATAGCTCGCCGCGGTTGCCCGCTGCCTGTGACTCTCCATCATGGAGTTCTAGGGAGTGCCAAACGTCCGGCGGGTTTGGACCGGCTTTTGTGTCACGCGGCCGGGGTGACGCAGAGGCGCGAGTGGCTTCCATTCCCGATGTTTCCCTGCGCGTCCTGCGTGTCCGCTAGGCGGGGTGGAGGCGTCGGAAGCCGAGGCCACCGCCCCACCCCAAGCGTGGCTCCCACGCTTGACCCTGTACCCGCAGGAACCAGGAGCAGGGACATCCCTAGTGCCACCAGCCTAGGCGACCGCGTTCTCCTTTGTGCTGCGTTCTATAGATTCCATGCAGTGCTAGGAGCGATGGTGAGAAGCCGAGGTTGCAATTGGCCGAAAGTTAGAGATAGTGTTTTGGGTTTTTTTTGTTGTTGTTGTTTATTTTCCACGCCAAGTGGAAGCTTTTCCTGAAGGGAAAATTACTGAACTGAATGTATGCTTCTCTACTTACTTAAGAAAGAAAACAAAGTGCCTGCAGTCGAAGGTCCTTTCTACAAGACTGCACACACAGCACCAGTAGAGTGTTACACTCGGTAGTCCTCTCATTAATTGTTAAGATTATGAAGTTGAAAATCGGAATACCCCCGACATAGCTGCTAATTTTTGATCATTTGAATGCTATGCCTGTGTTCGTTAGAAAAGTAAATGACCAGTTTTCTTGTTAACTATTGGAAACTGGCATCGCAAAACGTTATCCTACAGGGCTTGGAGAAGGCTAAACCCTTTTGATCATGCATTAAACGCTGACTGATATGACAAATACAGACTTTTCTTTCAAATCGTTTTTCTTATTCCTGAGTTCATCGTGAAATTCATTGTGAAGTTGTGAAACACTGTTCATTTAACCAGTTGTGGTCGGATCAGGGATACTGCTTACCTCTGTCTGGCTAAGCTTTCCGTCCCCGATAAATAGATGAGTTCTTTCTGGAAGAGTCGTACTAGTTTTGTTAGTTTACCTTTTTAAAAAAATCAATGGAGAAGCATTGATGTTTGGAAGCCCTTCTTTTCTGTAGTTTTCTACCGAGCACGACACATTTTCCCTAAGGCTTATCCGACCTGTCATCAGCCTTCACTACTGTCCTTTAGATGCTCCTGAGTAGAAAAGCTACATTTTAACACCGCGGTCTGGCATGTGGAGTACAAGCATTGGACATTAAATATATTTTTTAGCATTTGTTAACAAATGGAAAGCATTGATTTGTTTGTAAAAACTGTAAGCTTTGACATTGTTACCATGATAGTTAACCCTAAAAGTTACTGTAACAGTGGAACTGGCTGAGACCGCTTTTCTGTACTTTTTTTTCTTTTACCTTAGTCACATGTGTATATTTTACTAGTTAAAGGGAATTATCAACACTTTTATTTAGAAGGGCTGGAGAGATGGCTCAGAGATTAAGAGCATTGACTATTCTTCCAGAGGTCCTGAGTTCAGTTTCCAGCAACCACATGGTGGCTCACAACCATTTGTAATGAGAACTGGTTCTCTCTTCTTGAGTGCAGGCATACACTTTATACATAATAAGTAAGTACATCCTTAAAGATTTTTTTTTTTATTTAGAAACCACTTTTCCTATTGATGTTTTGGTGACAGAACAAGTGCAATTTAAATACAGCCAACTTTTCAATTAGTTAGGTTAAGTAAATGGGGAGTTTTAGAAAGCCAAGAGAATTGATCTCATACACAGGTGTCTACACAGTAAGCACCGTTCTGATTTGAGGGGTGTGTTTGTGGGTTTTGTTTTGTTTTTTACTTTTTGTTTAAGACACTCAACTCTATCCTGGCCTGGAATTCAGTGTAGCCTAAGCTGACACTGGTCTCAAACTAAGGCATCCTCCTGCCTTAGCCTTTTGATTGCAGGGATTGCAGATGTAAAGCCTCCAGATTTAGCATGAAAGACAAGGTTTTTAAGGGTTAAAAAAGTTTGGATAGTAAGCCTTTGAGAATGAGTATCTCAAATGCCTAGTGTGCCAGCTCATTAACACCCAGACTGCAAGGTAAACTTGACCTAGATGTCAGGAATTCTTACAGGAAGCATTTCCTTGCTTTAGAAATGCATTTATTTATTTGTGTGTGTATGAACGCTCCAGGATACCAGTGTGTGTATACACAGAGAGTGTGGTCCAGGGCCACCTCTCCTTGCTTTTCCAGACCCCTTTCTTGAACCATGAAGAAACTAAACTAATTAGTTAAAGAGGCGGGAGCTTAAGCCTGTGTAAGAATACTCAGGAAAACTGACCAAATAAGACACTTTTAAAATGACATTAGCTTGTATGTAAATAAGATTATTCAGAATATACTCAGCTGTCTTAATTTGTAGTGAGGAAAGATCCAGAAATAGACTGGTGTTTATTTTTCCCCTAAGCACTGTGATTAAGAACCTTTGGCTTCTTTCTTCACCTATTCTCTGTGCTTTCCTACTTTGATTCAAATTACTTTGGCCTCAGGCCAGCAGATTTCAAGGTCACTTGTTAACTTTATATTTTGCCTACTTCTGCGTGGGATTTTATGTTTTGTTGTGTTTTAAAGCAACTCTTATTTAAAAGCAAATCAGCCCAACTCTTAACAGGCTTAAAAATTTTTAGAGGATTTAAAAAATAAACTTAACACCCAGTAATCCTAGGATTTGAGAGGCTGGGGTGGCAGGAGTTGAAGGTTAATCTGGGTTATATAGCGATTGGCTTTCAGAATCAGACTGGGTCACCAAAAACTGGAATAAACCAGTAAATAGAAGCAAGGTAACAAATAATAAACATTTAAAAGAAAAATATAGGAACTTGATTTTTTTTTTGAATTTGTTATTTATTCCACCTAAGAAAGTGTTAGTAGTCCAGGTGATAGTGCAGAGATGGGCAGATCAGTGAGTAAGAAACCCTGTATCAAAAAAAAGTTAAATATTATGTGTTACAATATTTCTGAAGAAATTGCTGTTCTACAGATAAGCAATCAAATATAATACCCATTTATATAATACCCATTTATCTATATTTACTTACAGTTTGTCATAATGATAAATTAATAATCGAATATACTTATTTTGTATTTCTGATGCTTTCCCTTTTCCTTCAGTCTTTGTTGGTAATTGATTGGCAAAGAAGAATTGTATACATCTGGAGGATACATAGTTACATCAGTGTATCATACATAGTAAGATAATGATAATAATGCTACTTAATGACATCTTACTTTGTCAGTAGAACACTCCTAAATCTGGAGTATAGAACATATTACTTGCTATACTCCTGAATTGATATGATTGTTTTATGTTTAATATTGAAATATATTTCTGTATGATTGCACATAGATGTAAATAAACTAGTTTGCATAAAAGTAGATAAAATCTGTACATAAGAGGTACCAAAGGAAGAGGTTAGGTGTGCTGGAGAGTGGATGAAATTGACCTGTTGTGTAGTTTATGTTCATTTTTCTGTACTCTGCCTGAGTGATATGTACTCTTACATATTAAAAAGTACCAGGTATTAGAGGGACTTAATATTTGATGTTGTCTTTGAATTTACTAATACAAGGAGATCGAATTCAGGCTACCCTGGACCCTTTATGGTCAAAATTTGAGAATGTGAGATCCCTAAATTATGAATTTATTCTTTAATGAAGTTTAAAAACTGCTATTTAAATTCTTTTTTTTCCTTTTTCCCTTTTTTTGGTAGTAGCATTGGTATTTTTAAACTCTTGGATATAGTTAAAATTTCTTATTTTATTTGAGCTTTGAGACAGGGTCTCACTGTAACTCTGACTGGCCTGGAGCCACCCCTATGTAGATCAGACTAGTTTCAAATTCAGAGACCTTTGTCTTCCAAGTAATACACAGTCAGCATTCTTTTCTTTTAAAGGGAGTTTATTTAACAGGTAGATGTCTTGGTGGGTGAAGACCTTTTGCAGATGTGAGATCTGAGTTCAGATTCTGAGCTGTGAAGCCAGGGTGGTAGTACACATCTGTAATGCTCCTGCGCCCGTGGGAAGATAGAGTCCCCAGAGGCCTGTCCAGCTAACCTGCTGTACAGTGCCAAACATCAAAACAAGGTGGAGGCCAAGGATGGGCACCCAAGATTGAGCTCCGTGTGATGCATGCCTTCTTCCCCATGGTGTAATCAAATCTTAAATTGAGCATTGTTTCTCATGCCTGGTAATGCCAGCACTCAGGAGGCTGGAGAATGGGAGGCTTGCTGGAAGTTCAAACCAACCAGGGCTACAACAGTGAGACCCCTACTTAAAGGGGGCGGGGAGTAGGGGAAACAATTTAATTTGAGCTGGCTTTTTGTAAAGTCAGATATGAAACTTTTGCTTCTCGTTATCTTTAAGTCTTTCAGCCTGGTAGTTGTGTTTAAATAAGATAGCTCTGAACAAGAGGCCATTTACTCAACTCATGTTTACTAAAGCTGTCATTTTTATTGGAAGTATAATCGCCTTATCATTTAGGGCATAATACTTATCTAAACCTGTTTTCATTTTGTTCATGATTTGAAGTAATTTTCCTCTTAGCAAATTTTGGTAGATGATTGATAACATTTCTACAGTTGCTTCAACAGCTGGCCTCGTGAAGTGCAGATGAGGGGGATCAGTGTTTTAGGAACATTGTGTACATTCTTTTGCGATTTAATTATCTCATCAAGAAGTTTGACTTGTTATTAGATAGCAAGTATTTGCATATATAGCAAAGAAAAACAAATGATGTCCCTTTCCTCTTTTTTACCGTAGGTGGCCCACACCGGACAGTTCAACCTTTCAGTGATGAAGACGCATCCATTGAAACAATGAGTCACTGCAGTGGCTATAGCGACCCTTCCAGCTTTGCCGAGGATGGTAGGAGTTTCCAGTGAAAACTTTGGGCTTGCCACACAGAGATGGTGTAGGTGGGGGAATTCGTAACTGTGAGCTGTACTGTCCCTTTTCCTTCTTACGGTACAGTGTTGTTTCCATTCCATAGGCCCAGAAGTCCTTGATGAGGAAGGAACTCAAGAAGATTTAGAGTACAAATTGAAGGGGTTAATTGACCTGACCCTCGATAAGAGGTAAGAGTGTTAAAAGGTTTCCGTTCTGGGTGATTCTAATCAGTTACTTTTAATTTGTACCACAGAAGTGTGTTCTTCTGAAGCTTGGATTGTTTACTTTGATGATGTTACTTTGGCCTTTTAATTTGGAGTATATATATATATATAAAATGATTGAAATTTATTTGTTCTACTAATAAAAATGACAAATTACTAAGTTACTTGTCTACTAAATTTGTAAACTACCAAGGTAAATTTTCTTGAGGGTATCTTTGGAGATTAATAGATGGAAATGGAAATCTTAGAAGATACAGGTATGAGTACTAGACTTAGAATGTTTTAAAAAATAGGAATTTACTTATGAATGGTGGCTGTGCCTCCTTGGGTCCCAGGTTCTTGAGGAGGCTGACAGGAGAGGATCTAGTTGAGCTCAGGAGTTGGAGGCTGGCCGGCCAGATAAGATTTAAAGGAGAACATGGACTAGA
>NC_022009.1:75859720-75864258 GCF_000317375.1 Microtus ochrogaster
GTGCTGCGCATTGAGAGTCAGATTATCGCAGTCGTTTGTGTCTGGCTACTCACAAAGTGAAGTGCTGTGACAGAAAGCGCCTCAGAAACCTGTCGTTCAGAATTGACAGAGTGGGTGGGAAGCGGATTAGTGAGAGCTCCTTGGAGCCTGGCATCTTCGAAGCTGTGCTGTGGCTCTCCTGACCAGACCGTCCTCTCCATCATCTTCTGAACAGTGCGAAGACGAGACAGGCGGCTCTTGAAGGTGTTAAAAATGCGCTGTCTTCAAAAGTGCTGTATGAGTTTGTTCTGGAGAGAAGAATGACTTTAACTGATAGCATTGAACGCTGTCTGAAAAAAGGTAATTCCAGACCTGTGCAGAATGAATAGGGAAGGTAGATTATCATTCTTTGTTACCTCAGAAGGGGTGATTGCCATTCTCAGGTTGCATAGGAAGGAATGAAAGCATCAGATTGTAACTTGAAGTCTGATTTCAAAAGACATCTTCATTTTTCTAAGCAGGGAAAGCATCCTAAGAATCCAGCTCATTTTCTCCTTGCAGTTGAAACAGCAGTTGTATGCTAAAACAGCACCATTTTTAGGATATCCCTGACCCATTTAGTTCTTTAACTGTGTAGTAGGAATCTGGAGTTTGTTGTAAAAGATGATATTTCTAAGAATAGAGAAACTATTCTAGCAGAGATAGCTAGCTAAAGTGTTTGCTTTACAAGTATGAATGAGCACCTGAGTCCATCGTAAGGATCCTAAACCAAAGCAAGCTCCAGGGAGAAACCATGTCTCAAAAAACAAGGTGGAGGCCTGGGGAGACGGCTCAGTAGGCAAAGTGATTGCTGTGTGTCTAATAACCGAAGTTTGTTCCTGACACCCACATAAAACACTGAGGGCAGTGGTGCAGATTTCTGCTTCCGTCATTGCTGTGATGGAAGAGAGATTGAGAGTGCATGGGAGCAGCTCAGTAACAGATGACTCTGCCTCAAAATACGGTTGAAAGAGAATTAGCTCTCCAAATCGTCCTTTGACCTTGATATGTGTGTCTGGGTGCCAGCCCCCTCCTGTAGTAACTGTTAATCTGTTAGACCAAACTGGGACAGTTTTTATTCTCATTTGACCTTAGGGTGAAAGCTTGCTTATCATTGCAGCAGCTCTTGATCTCTCCCAGTGAAAAGGACAGGGCTAGGAAAAGTCAGGTGGCTCTAATTTTGTAACTGCTATAGTTGAAAGCAGAGCCAGTTGTGTTTGAGATACCAGAGTTTCTTCTTAATGTGTATTAATTGCAATGATACCTTCTCCCGTAGTGATAGCTAGACAAGGTAGCTTTAAAAATCCCATTTCAATATACATATTTTATAGTTTCTTAGATAGTAACTTAAATTCAGGCCAGCCCGAGGTGGTGCATATCCTTAATCCCAGCAGACACAGACAGGGGAGGGTCTCTGTCTGAGTTTGAGGCTGGTCAGGTCTACATAGCAAATTATAGGCCGCTTAGTACTACATAATGAAACCCTGTCTCAAAAAAAAAAAAGGTTAATAGCCCAAGTTTAGTATTTACCCAAACCCTCTAGTACACATGCTTCTTTGAAAAATGAGCTGCGTTTATATCTATGTAGAAAGAATCTTTAACTTAGGCACATATTTGGTTAAAATAATCAGAAGGGGGACCCATAAATAAGAAATGCTTGGGTTAGGCTAAGGGCAGCTGTGACACCGTTTATGTGAGTGCCTTCAGGAATTAGAAGGCAGAAATTGACGTGAAGCACATGCCTGTGCCAGTCCACGCACCCTCAGGGTGGATGCCAGTTTAGAGGAACCTGTCTGGAGAATCAGGAGTTAGACAAAAGCCTAGCAAGTGTTCAGCTGGGCTTGAGTGAGGCCGGGCTGTTTCTCGCATCAACCTGAAGCACAGTATGGATTGAGATTTCTGGAAACTACTCTCTTGCTCTAAATATACTGGAAATAAAGTCTGCCATGCTTGCATCCCTGCCCCTTCAGGGAAGAGTGACGAGCAGCGTGCAGCTGCTGCGTTGGCTTCTGTTCTCTGTATCCAGCTGGGCCCTGGGTTGGAAAGTGAAGAGATTCTAAAGACTCTTGGACCAATCCTAAAGAAAATAATTTGTGATGGAACAGCCAGTATCCAGGCTAGGCAAACTGTAAGTATGTAAAATTTACAGATCTCTCTAGGCATGACACCAGCTATAAGTAGTAGGGCTTACTTACTATCTTACTTGGATTTGTCTTAAACAGTTTGTGACACAGTGTTCATTTGAGCAGTCTCCATACGCAGTTATTAGATGTTGGGTTACTAGGATAGTGATGGAATAACTTTGGAGCTTAAACAGACTATAGTTTAGACACTAATGCTGGCTGGGTTGCATTTTTATGTAGGACTCTAACCTCTGGCCTGTGAGGTACTTAATCTGTCCTGGGGTTTGAGAGAATTATGTGAACGTTACTAGATTCTGCTTTGTGCTTCATGGGAGCTGGAAGCTGATCCGTGTGCATGGTTCCTTCTAGTGAAGGGGACCCAGAGGGTCAGGCACTTCCTACGTCCTGCATACTTAGTAGCAGAGCTTGGACTAAGCCCTCCTGTCCTGACTTCAGTTCGTTCTTCTTTCTTTCCCTTTCTCCTCACGCCTAATGCAGGAAGTACAAAAATTGCATATTGAATTCTAAAATGTTTATTAAAATAACAATCATTAATGTCTGTTTTTTTTTCTTTCCAGTGTGCAACTTGCTTTGGGGTTTGCTGTTTTATTGCCACAGATGACATCACTGTAAGTAGAGTAATCTTTAGTCCAGTCGGTGCTGTTACCTTGGATTGAGGAGAGTTCTAGTCTTATTCACATTCTTCTCTATTAGGAGCTGTACTCAACTTTGGAATGCTTGGAATCGATCTTCAGCAAGGCGTATGTGAAAGAGAAAGACAACAGTGTTCTCTCTAGCACCTCCAACACAGTGCTTCACATCAGCTCCCTTCTTGCATGGACGTTATTACTGACCATATGCCCAATCAGTGAAGTGAAGAAGAAGCTGGAACTGTATGTATTTGTATTTTCTTTTTAAACGTCTGCATGCATGTCTGTACACTATATGAGTGCAGTCTCCCTGGAGGCCAGGAGAGGTCTTTGTATTCCCTAGAACTGGAAATGGTTAGGTATCATGTGGATGCATGGAATGCTGTTAACTTTCCAACTCTAGTTTCATTTTTTTTTTTTTTTTAGGAAGATGAATGTATTTTATTCTATGTGCGTGTGCGAGCATGTGTGTATGTTCATCACATGAGTGCTGGTGGTCACAGAGGCCAGCAGAGTCTTTCGGATGCCCTGGAGCTGGGGTTAGAGTCAGTTGGGAGTTTAAGTGTGTGCTGGGACCCAAAACTTTAGTCCTCTGTGCGTCAGGTGCTCTTAAACAACTGAACCAGTTTCCCAACCCCCTTTTAGTTTCATATTTAAATTAAAAACAAGCTGTTTAACTGACATAACTGGTTGTACTCATAAAGTGGTGCCTCTTTTCTAGGCATTTCCATAAGCTCCCAAGTCTCCTTTCTTGTGATGATGTAAACATGAGAATTGCTGCTGGCGAATCTTTGGCACTTCTGTTTGAATTGGCCAGAGGAATGGAGAGTGTGAGTATCTAATTGGCCGGAGGAGACACAGGACCGTTCCTCCATTGTCACTGTTACACTTAGGAATTGGCTAATACATTTATAGGTTGATCTCATGAGAACTTGTGATTGATTGGTTTGAGAGTATAACCTGGTAGGGTTGGTGGACACTTAGTTGCTATGTAAAACTGAAGTTATGGAGAACTAGTCACAAATACTTGCTTCCTTGATAGTCCTTCACGCATGCTATGCTTCCTAAGACAAATGGGAGGAATCCAGTCAGCATGCATTCGGGCTAAGAGAGATTCTGAGAGAGTACATGGGCTTTGTGTCCTCCCAACCTATGTTAACTGCTATGGCTGGGCCCTCTGGGTATTTAAACGGGAAATGGGTGCCCGGCTGTCCCAGTTGGCCCTGATACTGGAACTGTGTTAGACTTTGCACCAGATGCCCTTTGTTCCAGAAGCCTTTTTTTCTTGGGCATTCTGAGATGTTTGGTAATCCTAGTTCATTGTTGTCACTGGAAAGGTGAATTATTCCTAGATACTAATTCATGGACTGTGCTGGCATTTCAAATCGAGGCTGGAGGGATGGCACAAAGGTCAAGAGCACTTTCTCTCCAAGGATCTGAGTCTCATTCCCAGCACGTATAGACTACCACCTGTAACTCCAGTCTGGGGAATCATGTGTTCCCACTGAAAGAGCAGTGGACACCAGGCACACATGGTGTACAGGCAGACATGGAGGAAAGCACATTTATTTTATTTTATTTATTTTTTTTTGTTTGTTTTTCGAGACAGGGTTTCTCTGTAGCATTGGAGCCTGTCCTGGAACTCCCTTGGTAGACCAGGCTAGTCTCGAACTCACAGAGATCCGCCTGCCTCTGCCTCCCGAGTGCTGGGATTAAAGGCGTGCGCCACCATCGCCCGGCTTAGCAG
>NC_022009.1:75864763-75871775 GCF_000317375.1 Microtus ochrogaster
GTCCCCTCACCAGTCCTAGTAGTAGTGAGGTAGCAGCTAAGGATTCCACTTATGTGAGAAATTGAACTTAAATTTAGCAATCACTTTTATTTTCCTGGGCTAACTAATTAATTAGGCAGACACTAACATGTCCCGGGTTTAGTGTTGCATTCCTCTGCTGGCTAGAAATGGCAGTATCTTTAATTCCCTCTGAAATGCACCTTAAAAATGAAGTAATAATGCAGCTAAAGTTTAAATTACATTTTGTTTAAATTTTGTAAATGTTATGTACTACCCAGATTAGTCTTTTGTTCTCTGATTAGATGTATTTAATATAACGTAAATACTTGTCACTGGACAACAATAATAGGTTACAAATAAAACCTGGTCTTTAAAAAATTATTTTAATAAATAAGCATTTTTACACGTGGGTAGTTACAGTGTTTTTAAAGTTAATTAAATCCAGGGTATGGGTACAGCTTTGTTTTAGAGCAATTGCTTAGTGTGAGCAAAGTCCTAGTACTGCAAAAACAAAGTTAATTAATAACTAATGAGCAGATTTAAAATAATTCTCTGAGCACAGGAAATGAGTAGAATTTAATTCTTCAGAACCTTTCACTAACATGGTATTACTGATCTGGAATTATGCAGTGGTGATTCTGCGTGAACCTTGGAACAGGTTCTAAAGAACTGGCTTCTCTAGATTTTGCAGAATGAGTTGGTTAGGTAATGGTGACTGTTTAAGATTGAAATTAGGAGTTATGCTCCTTTTCATGCTCTCCTGGCTTACCGTGTGCTTGCTCTGTCTGTGTGGGTAGCGAGGCTCTGGAACCATGCTGCTGGGGCCCACTTCCCTGCCACCCTTACTAGTGTTGGGTAGCTTCTGTTCCTCGGTGTCCTCGGCTTTAAGTTGGGAAAAATGATGTTGAGTATGTCATAGGGTTGTGTATGTCGTAGGTAGCCCTTAGTATGAAGTATTGATTGAATTGAGATTGGCTTCTTCCCCTCAGCATCTGCTAGTGCCCATAAGAACTGGGGTAACATAAAATGGTAGAGGTGTGTGGTGTTCTTGTTGAGAGCACACAGCAGGGAAGTAGGTCAGCTGGTAGATTCTCCAGTTCTCCCCGCTCGTTTCCACCTGCCCTGGCAATGGAGAGGCTACAATACAGACTGAGACGGAAGGTTACACCAGCGCGTAAAGTCTGATATTTCAGGTGCTCTCCTTGGGAAAGAGCGGCTTGGCATTCTTCCTTGTCTTTGTGGATAGCAGTCATCAAAGACGCCTTTAACTTCCCCTCAGCCCAACCCACAAAGGGTTAAAGTAGCTTTTTGCCTTAAACTTAATTACTGAGGCATGTTTCTTGCTGTGTCGTGCTGCTTATTGAGACAGTGGCGTGTAAACAGAAACCCCACCCTCTGGGAATGCTGCTGACTCGCTTCACCTCTAAGCTAGCAGTGGTTGTGTTCTGGGGACGCCATTGTCTGGGGTCCCGTAGCTGGACAGATGCTCTTGGCACTCAGATCTACATGGCGGAACTTCTGCAGCCTAGGTCCTCTAGGACAGCCATGCTGTTGTGCAGTAGTATGTCTTAGAGTTGAGTTTTTGAATAATACTGCCTGTTTATATGTGCAGATGTTAGAATTAGTCTGCAGTACAAATCTCCATCAGTAGTAATAATTGTTGCTTTATGTAACTACTATGTTTCAGAGGTAGATTCGTTAATTCTAGAAGATGTTGTAAAAGAGATTTATGAAATGAAATCTTCTCTTGGTCAGGACTTTTTTTATGAAGACATCGATTCCTTGACCCAGATGCTCCGGGCCCTGGCTACAGATGGAAATAAGCACCGGGCCAAAGTGGACAAGAGGAAGCAGCGGTCTGTCTTCAGAGACGTCCTGAGGGCTGTGGAGGTAGGTGTCTGCGGGGCCAGAATGCTTAGCAGCTTGTTTGAAGTGAGGTTGTTTTGAGGGGAACTTGACACCTGAGTCCTCTTGTTTCCTCATTTAAACACCAGAGCAGGGTTTAACGGTGGAAGGGACTCTGGGACAGCAGACGCACTTTGTGGTAAGTGTAGAGAGTTCTGACGGCAGTGTGGGTGAGGGCGTCCCTATCATGTGGAGCTCTCAGGTGCATACCCGCACTGGAGAAAGAGAGCCATGGTGGCATTTCATTTTCCACCTCATCACAGATGGAATTCCTGTCTGCTTCTCAAGCTTTCGGGGTAATTCCTGAGCATCTGTGATGTCTGGGAAGAGCAGGTGCTAGAAATCCAGAGTAACAAACCCTAGGGTCTTCGTGGGGTCACTGAAGCACGGGGCGGTCAGCTGGTAGAGAGACCTGGGCTTGGTGTGCTTGGCTGAAATAAGCCAGGATGGTGAGGACAGTCCGGAAGGCCGGAGCCTGACTGGTTTTAGTTGACTGGGAAAGGATTTTCTTGGTAAAAGTCTTAGGTTATCTGTGGGAGTGGTGTTTTGAGAACAAATGTATTCAAGAGGCATTCAGCTTGATATTGACATGAGAAATTAAGCTAGACCAAGAAGCACTGGGAGAAACCCAGGCCAGAGTGGGTGAAGGTGAGGGATGAACAAGAGATGTGTCCTCAGTATCGTAACAGGCATGGCTACAGTGGGCTGGGCAGAGCTGGCAGCTGGGGTAGTACCAACAGCTCGTGAAAATATGGGATAGGGAACCATGGGAAAGCTGCTGGTAAGGATATAAATGAGGTTGGTGAGATGGCTTAGTGTATAAAAGCGTCTGCGGCACAAGTGTGAGGACCTGTGTTCGAGTCTTCAAAGCCCAGATAGCAAATGCCTGTGCTCCCAGAGTTCCTACCGTGAGCCAGGAGAGTCCCTGGAACCTCCAGCCTGGCCTACCACAAATGAGAACCCCTGATCTCAAGCAAGGAGGAAGGTGAGGTGAGGACCGACATTGGCTGCCCTCTGGCCTCCACATGTAGACTGGCGAGTGTGCATGTGCCCACACACACAGAGGAAGTGGGGAGAGAGAGGAGAAAGGGAAGGAAGGATTGGAATTGTTGAATATGAAGCAGAGGGGCCAGCTGTTGTTAGGAAGAAGAAAGAGTTCCAGAAGTAAACGCTGATGTCTAAGTGTTCCTTGAAGCTGTGAAGATGGAAAGACTAATATGTCGCTGTTGGTGACTTCCAGGATGTCATTTTGTAGACATACTTTCTCTTATACCTATAAAACCTGACTTACAGGTGACTTCATTCAAAGATTCAAAGAGGTGAATTGCTAAATGACAAGTCATAAAAGTTAGGAGAGAATTTGTTCAGTCCACTTAATCCCTTTAGAGAGAAGGGGCTGCATAGGTGTGGAGTGTTTGTGATCCTGTGACAGTTGCCTGCTTTCTTCTGTGCTCTTAGAGTTCTTCCAAGAATTAAAGTTGTTTTTCCATGTTCTGATGCTATCTTGGTGACTTATCTATAGGGAGATCTTATTCTGTCTGTTCTACTTACCCTGTGCTGTCTGTTCTCTTGGGCTTCAGTGCCCTGAGTGTACTTGAGAAATGGTGAAATGGTGTTCTCACAGAATCATTGTCTCTGCCTCTGAAACCCTGCAGTCATCTGCTAAACATGCGGTGTGCGTGCATGCGCGCGTACACACACTTTTCCCTTCCCTTCTCCCCTTCCTTACATCTTACTCAGGCTGCAACTGAACTCTGTCTTCCGGCCTCAGCCTTCCAGGATCCTTAGGTGTGTGTTTCTGCATCTGAATTTATTTTCTTTTTAAACCTAGCTGAGGTTTCTCGGAACTTCTGGTTGCTTCTCTCCTCTTCTTGATGGTTAATCTGTTTATCTTTACTTTCTCCCCTGGATCTCAGCCTCCACTCAGCTCACTCAGCTCACTCCTTGCCTCCTGCTAGTTCTGTCTGTTGGTAGGCCCCCCCCCCCACCCCGCCCTGGAACAGTACAAACACTTGACCTTTCCTTCCCATTTTAAGTGCCTTTTAAGTTTTAAGGTACTCAAAACTGTGTGGCTCTAATGAGTTGTGTCAAGTTTATACTGTCCCAAGGGTTCCTCCTGACCCCTTGGACGTTTGTACTTGGGACAGTAGTTACTAGCCTGACCACATCTTTTATGAAAAAGTATCCGTTCCAAATACTGTTCCTTTATCACTATTTTTTTTTTTTTTTAGCATAGAATTGTGTTTGGGCCATTTTAGGGGCATGTGATAATTGTGGCTCTTTTATTGTGTAGGAACGGGATTTTCCAACAGAAACTGTTAAGTTTGGTCCTGAGCGCATGTATATTGATAGCTGGGTCAAAAAACATACCTATGACACTTTCAAGGAGGTTCTTGGATCAGGGCTGCAGTACCACTTGCAGGTGAGTTGACACCCTGGCTTTAATTAGGGCGCGGGGTGGAGTCACAGGGCTGGTCTAACTGAGTATCAGGACGCACGCAGGCATGAGAGAGCTCTCTGAGAGCGCATAACTTCACGAACTTTCCCTAGGACTTAAGGTGTTAGAAAACTCATTGTGTTCATACCAAGAAAACAGATCATTCCACTTACTTACAGATAGCAATATCACCTACCAGGTTCACTGTGTGTAGTGAAGTAGACACTCTTTTCTGTTCTAGACAAATGAATTCCTTCGCAATGTATTTGAGCTTGGCCCCCCTGTGATGCTCGATGCTGCAACACTTAAGACCATGAAGATTTCTCGTTTCGAAAGGGTGGGTTTGTTTTTGTTGTTTGTTTTTATAGAACTGAATGCACAGCTACTCTTCAGGTTTCTCTTCAGTCATAGAGTTCTTTTGCTTTTGAAGAGAAATGGAACCAAAGCTCTTCCTCTGCCTGGCGATAGGAATGTTTGCATGTTTCTGTTGTCCTGTGCAGTTACTTGGTGAGATCCAGGCTCTTTTTACAGAAGAGTATGCAGCATGAAATAGTGATTAGCATTGTTTCCTTTTTACCATTTCAGAGATTGTTAAATATAGTTTGGGTTTTTATTGGTGAGATTTATCTAACAGTTTTAATGTACTTAAATTTATTATTATGATCCAGGATGATGTACACCTGTTTTCTCATGAGTTTCCTTGTGATTTTTATCTCTTCCCCTAGTTGTTTGTTTCTAAAAGTGTGCTCTTTTATTGATCCATGTGTATTTTTATTCTTCCCTAGTTTGTTTATTTGAGAGTATGTTCTCTTATTGATCCACCTGTATTTTTCTTTTATTTCAGCACTTATATAACTCTGCAGCTTTCAAAGCTCGAACAAAAGCTCGAAGCAAATGCCGAGATAAGAGAGCAGATGTTGGAGAATTCTTCTAGATGTCTGCATTTGCTGGCTGTTTTCTAACTTCTTCCTTTATTATTATTTTTGCTACTTTTAATGTATATAAGCTTTTAGAAACAGTTTTTTATCTTGAGATCAACTTTGATAATTTTTGATGTAGGGGTGGATTATATTTTAATTTAATGTTACAGTGTTATATGTTAATGAGTTCTGTTTATTAAATATTCTCTGTAAAAATAATTGGTAACCACAAATAAAGTGTTTATGCTGTATGGTCATGGTATTTTGCAGTAAGAAAAATTAGCAGGCAAAGGTTGACTTGTTTCCACTGTGTTCGTCAGAAGCACTGACAGGCTGTGATCATTCACACACACAGGGTATTTACTTGACACATATACTTTTGGGGAATGAATTCCTCTGGAAAAGCTGCTATATTAAGTGGTCACTGTTTTGTCAGTGGGCTCATCAAAAGGCATTCCACACTGCACTCAAGGCCTTGTGTTGAGACCTTGGGAGTTCATGTTATAATCAGCTTATGCCAGAAAGGCTACCAACCTTTTTGTCCCTAAGAGCCAAGAGTAGGACATACTGTGTGAAACCTTTTCTTTTCCCTTGGGAATAAAATAAAGGTCTTTTCCCACGGAAAGTGCTTATTTTGTAATAGAAGATATACACTGTTTATGACTGACAGAACGAGTCGAGCCAGGCAGGGAGTGAGACAGCTCTGTGTATTTGGAAGCAAAACGACAAAGCTTTGAGTATTCAGACATTGAGATGATGAAATGCAGCGTACACAACCTGAACATAGGTTAACCAGCTTAAAGCATGCTGCCCTGTTGGCCCTTCCTGAACATAGGTTAACCAACTTAAAGCATGCTGCCCTGTTAGCCCTTCCTGAACATGTTAACCAACTTAAAGCATGCTGCCGTGTTGGCCCTTCCTGGCATCTTGACTAAAGCATTTTGAGTACAGAAGACATTGTCATTAATTAATCTACATGGATTTGTTTCCTTGATGCAGAGGGTGGGGCTAGGAAGCATGCCACCTAAGGTGTTTTCTCCCTATGCCCCAACAAACTAGAAGGTCTGATAATCCTAAGGGGACAGCCGGCTTGTGCCACTTCAGCCCAAGTCTGGATCTGATACTCAGACCCCACATATAAACTGGCCAGTCTCAACAACGGAGAGGTGGAGGCAGGATTCCCCGATTTCAGGAAAAGATGGACGGATCCTGGGAATAACACTAGAGAACAGAAACGTGGGAGGTCACAGAAAAATACACATCTGCAAAACTGAAAATGTAGGCGAAGAAATTCTATTGACAATGTTCCCATGACCCCAGCCTATACTTGGAATTAAAGTGACAATATACAATGCCACGTTCTAGATTCCAGTGTGTTCTCCACTGCGCTGTGTCTGAGGGTTGAAGAGGTAGGTTGTGTGGAATAAAAGGAACAACTGGAGCAGGAAACCAATCACTGAGTATCCTGACTCTGAACTCAGAGGAAGAAACAGCTTATATTTGAGATCTGGGCCACAGAGAGAAACATCCTTATCCCCGAACCCAGGATTAAAGACGTACTCTGAAAAGTGTCAAAGAAACACACTTTGTCCCTAGAATCAGAGCCAGTGAAAGAAATATGCCCTGGTCCTAAGATTAGAGTCAAAAAGCTAAGAAGGACCAGTGAAAGAAACACAGTTTGGCCATAAAGTCAGAGCCATCGCCAACCAACTAAACTGACCAATCCCTGAGCAGGGAAAAACTAACCAAT
>NC_022009.1:75872810-75887190 GCF_000317375.1 Microtus ochrogaster
TTTTGTCTTGTTGACCGTGTCCTTTGCTTTACAGAAGCTTTTCAGTTTTAGGAAGTCACATTTATTAATTGTTTCTCTCAGTGCCTGTGCTACTGGGGTTATATTTGGGAAGTGGTTCCCTGTGCCAATGCATTCAAGTGTACTTCCCACTTTCACTTTCTCTTCTATCAGGTTCAGTGTGGTTGGCTTTATGTTGAGGTCTTTGATCCATTTGGACTTGAGTTTGGTGCATGGTGATAGATATGGATTTATTTTCATTCTTCTATAAGTTGGTATCCAGTTATGCTAGCATCATTTGTTGAATATGCTTTTTTCCATTTTATATTTTTAGCTTCTTTGTAAAAAATCAGGTGTTTGTAGGTGTATAGATTGATATCTGGGTCTTCTATTCAGTTCTATTAGTCCTCCTGTCTGTTTTTATGCCAAAACCAAGTTGTTTTCAGTACTGTAGCTCTGTAGTAGAGTTTGAAGTCAGGGATTGTGATGCCTCCAGAAGTTCCTTTATTGTACAGGATTGTTTTGGCTATCCAGGGTTTTTTGCTTTTCCATATGTAGTTGAGTACTGTTCTTTTGAGGTCTGTGAAGAATTTTGCTGGGCATTACATTGAATCTGTAGATTGCTTTTGGTAAGATTGCCATTTTGACTGTGTTAATTCTACCTACCCAAGAGCATGGGAGCTCTTTTCATCTTCTGGTGTCTTGTTCAGTTTCAGAAATGAGAATGCTTATCCCATACTTGAGTTTATGAAGATGGAAACTTCAAGAAATCACTGAGTAATTTCTGCTGATAGATTTCTGGGAACCTGATGTGTAAAACAGAGTTGACAGTAGTGAAGTGGTGTGTGGCTGGCCAGCCAACCAGGGTTCTCAGCCTGAAGCAACCAACAATAGGTGTCTTTGACTCTATGGTGGCATTCATTGGATTTCCTGGGAACTGAATCTGAATATCATGAGCGACATTTAGAAGAAATAGCAAGGAATCTTTGAAAATGTCCCCAGAATAGACAATTTACATGACAATATTTTCTTCTGATTCAAAATTCTTCAAGCAGCATTTCAGATGTTCGAGAAGCTGCCCTGTTCCCGACTAGTTATTTTCCAGGACTCTGACCAAAGCCAGCCACCTTCAGACGCTGTGACTGGATGCCGCTTACCCTCTGGCGATGGCGTTCTTAGGCTTTGTATTTCCCATCTCTGGAGGATTAATTAATACTTGAGGATTAAAAAATTAGAGAGGGGGGACCATGATCAAGAAATGAAGCAGGTAGTTATGCAAAGGATACGGGATTTGAGACAAATTGGGTAATTAGGGTTTTGTTTTCTGACCTGCAGTACAAGCTGATGAGAACACCTTATCCATTCTGAGCTTAGTTTAAAATATGTAACACTTCTGATCGAAGTTATCAATTGCGCAGTCTTGGTTCTCAAAATGAGAATTCCTGATCCCCGAAAGTTAATTACGTTTCTAAAGGAAACACCATAAGGGAAACTGGAACACACACTCCAACGGTTTTGAAGCGGAGTGATGAGCAGGTAGTTGGGGAAGGTAAGGCAGACAGACTATAAACAACTGCAAGTCTTCCCAGCCTCACCGAGCAGCCCGAGATCTGGCACCGGCAGCTTGCGGGCAGCGGTTCTCCACTGTCCACCAGGGGGCAGAGCTGCGCGGCACAGAAGGAAGAGAAACGACTGGTTTTCCCAAGAGGCAGGTGACTAAGCGAAGAAGAAAGCGTCTTGGAAGGAATGATGAAATGTGTAATCTTTGCACTCACACTCTTGGTAGCTAATCGGAGGCCCCGAGTCCCGGACCTGCTGCTCTAGTTTAGATCTTTCAAACCCTCCCTGAAGGCAAGTGTTGAAAGCTTGCCCAGTCGCCAGCCTGTGACACCACTGGGAAATGGTGGACCTTTAGGTGGGGGACCTTTAGATGAAAGGCAGATCGTTAGGGTCATGCTCTTGAGGGCATCTTCGGACCCGGCCCTTCCTATCCTATGCTTTTTGCCTACCATGGGACAAAGTCACTGGTTTCTGCTGTGCCCACTGTGTTTTCTCTTGCCGCAAGCCCGGGCTAGAGATCGGCAGCTGTGGGCTAATACAAACCTTCACTCTCTAGAACAGCGGGCTCATTTGGGATACTCTGATAATGAGTGGAAAGCTAACACACCGGCCATCGGTCTCGCTGTGCTGTCACAACTATTCTTCCTGTTTTCTGCAGCTCTCCGGTCGGTCTGGAGTCCCTGCAGGCCAGCTGTCACCGGTAGCGCCAGCCCGTAGCAGGGTCCATTAGGAGCCACCATAGCAGAAGTGTTGGGAGTGTTCAGTCAGCTGCCTCAGCCCAGCCACGCCCACCGAGTAAGGACCTTTGGTTTCATTTAATAAGAACCACATTAGTTACCAACTGAATCAAGGCTTGGTGCTCCGTTGTGGTAAAGCCAAAGTTTCAGTAATACATATCTAAAGTCTTGGACATTACGAGGGAATCTTGCATTGCGTGGCTAAGTTAACACTAAATATAGACCCACCAATTATGTGCTGGGTTTATGGGCCTCATGGGAGCCCTTGTGAGCAGCAGAAGAGCAAAGGACAGAAACGGTAGAAAGTTTTGCTGTCGTTGCTCCCACGTAGTTCTCTTTTCCAGGCAACTGAGCAGTCAACTCACGGTTTCGTAAGTAATCTGCATGCTCTTCCGTCCTCAGACTGAGCTACGATTCCTGAGTCCTGGGGGGTTTTCACTGCATGGCCCTGTGCTTTCCGACTTCTCCTAGAAAAGATGTAGACTTGATTTTAAAAATTGCTTCCTGACTAGAGTGAACTCAGGAGTGCCCTTCACAAGTGGCCGTGTCTCACTCAACAAAGCATCTTGTTAAGCTTTGAATTCAGACTCAATGGTGTTCTGAGTTTGTAGCGTGCAATGTGGTGTGAGTTATTTTTCTGTCTGGACACCAACACGTGCAGGGGGAGTGCAGATTCTTGTTTTTTTCAGAGACTATTTTTATTTGCCAAAATATCTATGGGTCGAAAATCAAGCAGCTATTAAATGGCAAAAGGCTCAGCTGTTAGCCGTGACCAAGAGCCCAGGAAAACGAGATTACTTACGCGGCTCAGCTCCAGGATTAGAAAGGCTTCCATGAAAGGCTGCTGCTTTGGCCATCGGTGAGTCAGTAGATCTGCACGGTGGGGTGGCGCAGGAGGGCCAGGTTAGTGTGACACCCGATGGGTAATGACACTCTGCGCTGGCCTTGCTGGTTGCTCCTGATTGTCCTGGTTCCAGCTGCCAAAGATAGCAACCGCGGAGTCAATAGCTATGGGTTCTGGTTTTCAAGATGTGTGACCATTTATCAGCAGAGTCACTCAGGAGCCCTGCGCCCCCTAACTCTGTTTTCCTCACTAGTTTGTCCTCTTCCATGGCGCAGTGCTGAGAAGGTATATTGAAAGACATCTACTGACATTGTGGGCTCGAGCTCACTGTAAAGATTTTCTTGCAATCCATTATTTACTTGGGTTGTTTTAGCCAAAAAAATAATTACAAATTTATTACAGATTTTATTTTAAGTTATGAGCATGTTGTTGGGCGCGGGTACATGCTCACGTGGAGGTCAGAGGACAACCTGCAAACTTGCAGGAGTCCTTTCTCATTGAACCAGATGAAGGAGATTGAATCTGGGCTGCGAGGCTTAGTGCCTTCTGTCTCTCCATCCCTTGCATTTCTTGGCATCACTTTCTTAGTCTGCGGCAAGGCTAGTAAATTTTATTAGCTGGACTGTTACTCTGAAAATAGGACTTTTTAGCAATGATTTTTCTAGCTGTGGTCCTCTCCTTTGTATGCAGTTTTCTTTGCTTGTTTGTTTGTTGTTGTTGTTGTTGTATTTTGCAACAGCAGTGACATTCCAGAGGGTGAAATTGGAGCTTGAGGATATTAAGTCAGACTCAGAAATGAACTGTGTCTCCGTTACCATGCCCAGAATAGAAGCTGTGTTTGCAGCAACGATCCCACCACCTGACACATACGAAGCTGTGTTTGCAGCAACGATCCCAATACCAGACACATACAAAGCTGTGTTTGCAGCAATGATCCCAACACCAGACACATACAGCTTTTATTTTCCTGGTCCAAAAAAAAAAAATAATGTTTGGGATAATAAGGTCTACAGAGCTGATGAGACAGAAAACTCCTATAGAAGGATGGCTGAGCGCCAGGTGCCTAGGCAGCCGTCAACACTTGGCGGGCGGGGCTCATCCGCAGAGGGTGAGGTTTGCTAGCTAAAGCACTTTCACCCCTGGTTGCTGTGCTTTTGCTTTCAGTTGTATCCCGTCAATCATTCCCTTAGGATTGCTCCATGGAATATACTTGAAATTCTATCATTTCAATATTTAGCATGCTTGGCATTGTCTCAATGCACGCAGAGCACTGTGCATTCTTCCCAATTAAAAATTCAGGAAGACAGAAACTACAAGCAGTGCACGACTTTCTGAGCATAGGGTGCTTCTTAGCGAGGGATCCACGGACACGGTTTACACAAGTGCCACGAAATTGTAGGTGCCACTGGGCAAATCACTGGACTTTCGTTCTTTTAAAGACATTTTTTAAAAAAAATTTAAACATTTATTTATTTATTTATTTATTTATTTATTTATTTATTTATTATGTATACAGCTAGCCAGAAGAAGGAGGCCATCAGATCTCATAGATGGTTGTGAGCCACCATGCGGTTGCTGGGAATTGAACTCAGTCAATGCTCTTAGCCTCTGAGCCATCTCTCTAGCTCTGACATTTTTTATTTATTATTATTGTGTGTGTGTGTGTGTGTGTGTGTGTGTATGTATGTGTGTAAGCGACATGTGTGTAGGTGCTCACAGAGGCCAGAGGAGGAGGCCAGATCCCTTGGAGCTGGAGTTAAAGGTGCTGTGAGCTGCCTGATCTCAGTGCTGGGAACCAAATGCAGGTCCTCTGGAAGAGCAGCAAGCTTCCCTAATAGCCGAGCCATTTCTCCAGCCCTGAGATTTTTTGACTTTTAATAGTGTAGTTTAAGTGTGTGATACTTCACCCCCCAGATTCTCTATGGCTGTATTAGCACCTTCCCCCCATTTGGTTTCTCCCATCTCTATGGTTATTTTCATTCAGTGGTTGGGTCTTGAAAGAAATCTTTTTGAAGAATGGTATCAGGAAGAAATCTGTTGCCACCTACAGCAGGCACAACATTTACGACCTCCTGCTCCCTCTCAGAATTATTTTAATTATGTGTTTGTATGTCTAAGTATGTGCACGTGAGTGCAGGTGCCTGCGAAGGCCAGAGGAGGGAGCTGTACTTACAGGTGGTTGTGAGCCACCAGACGTTGGCACTAAGAACTGAACTCCAAGGGCAGTACTCACTCAGACCATCTGAGCCATCTCTAGCCTCTGCCTTGACTTTCTAAAATGCCTTCTAGACTTCAGACCTTATATCACCCACTAACTCACTTTATGGAAAGAAAAAGACAAAAGCTTTCTTAGTCATTAAATTAAGTTTTGGAAGACTTTTCTTCACATCTTTCAATGGCCCAGGATCTCTTATATTAGATTGTGCATGTGTATGAGTGTGGTGTGTATGTGTGATGTATATGTGTGTGCTCTGTGTGTGTGTGGTGTTTGTGCTCTGTGTGTGTGGTATGTGTGTGTGTGTGCGCGTGCACACTCTCATGTAGGCAGGAGGTCAATGTCAATTGTCTTCCTCTCTCACTCTCCACATTATGTTTGGGACAGGGTCTCTCTCACCCTGGAGGTCACCACTTTGGTTAGACTGGCTGGCCAGTGAACCCCTCTGATCTGCTTGTCTCCTCCACCACCATCGCTGGGGCTGTAGACAGCACCACTGCACCTAGTTTCTATATGCTCAGAGGTGATGTCAGGACCTCATGCTTGTGCAGCAAGCATTTTGTAACGAAACATCCTCTTCTCAGCCATGCATCAAAGCGGCATTGCTGCAGACTTCTCAGCCATGCATCAAAGCGGCATTGCTGCAGACATCTCAGCCATGCATCAAAGCGGCATTGCTGCAGACTTGCCCAGTCTACTCAGGGTTTTCAGCTGGGAAGTGTGCTTTTGTGAAATAATATTTGCACATAAACCTCAGGTGGAAGAGTATTTGTTACATAAGTGATCTCAGTTTCTCAGAAGCCAGATAGAGAGATCAGGTTCCAGAACTATCAAGATTCCTCTCTTGTTGGGCGGTGGTGGAACACGCTTCAATCTCAGCACTCCAGAGGCAGAGGCAGGTGGATCTCTGTGAGTTCAAGGCCAGCCTGACCTACAGAGAAAGCTCCAGGCTAGCCAGGGCTGTACATTGCTGACTTTAAGGACTGGAGAGATGGCTCAGCTGTTAGAGCACTTGCTACTCTTGCAGAGGACCTGGGTTCAGATCTAACCAGCCCGCACAGTGTAGTTCACAGCTGTCCCTGACTCTAGTTCACGGAAATCCAGCTGCCTTTTCAGGCTTCCTTGGGCACCAGGCATATGCTGCACATACACCCATGCAAGGAAAAAAATCAATAAAAAGGCAGAGAAAATAAAAATAATAATCATATTTGTGTAATAGCCCTGGTTGACCTGGGCTTTATAGAGTACCTCTGCTTCTCGAGTGCTGGAATTAAAGCGGTGCACCACCATGCCCAGCCTGGTGGCAGATCCTTCCTTTAGTGCCTGTATTTGCTAAGGTTTTGTCCTACAAAGCCACAACAAGCACCTAATGGCTAAGATACGTCCGAGGGCCAGGACTCATGCCAAACTGAAGGAAACAGAAACATGACCATTAATATTTTTCCATTATTTATGCTATGTGGGAGGAATGCCTGAGTGCCGTGCTGTACACACAGAGGCCAGAGGACAGCTTGTCTCTTCCAATCTCACCACAGGGGCTTCTGAGACGGAACTCAGAAATCAGTTCAGGTCAGGCTCGGTGGCAAGTACTGTTCTCTTGCCAGGCCCCAAGACTGCAATTTTGTGTTCAATTAGAAACGTAGAAGGGCTCGTGGCTGTCCATAGGTCTGTCTGCCCGTCTTTATGGTCGTTTGTTGGCTAGCTTGCTTTGTCTTTAAAATTGGTAAGTAGTGTTTTTGCACAAAGGACTTGAAACATGCAGAACTAAGAACCATCTGATAAGAGAGACACCCTTAGAAAGGCAATTATGAGGTAAAAATCAGACCCAGGGAAAATCAGAGGCAAGTTGGAAGCCCAGGAGGAAGGAACATAGAGGATACCCACGTAAGAGCTGCTGGATGCTAACCACACCTTCGAGACTGGCAAGCGGAGGCCAAAGAATAGCTGCTACAGTGGCCCACCGAGGACATACTTCCTTCTAACCACAGCCTTTTTAGACCCTAGCACAGCATTTGTTGATGGTGGCTTCTATGTCAGCCCTATCTTCCTGATGCTCTGGCTTGTGCCTCTTCTTCCTGATGGTGGCATTTTCTTTCAGGGACAATGACTCACTCCTCCCGGGATGTTGGACCTCACGGCATCCACGAAGAAGGAAAACTCTATGTTGTGGATTCCATAAATGACTTGAACAAACTCAATCTCTGTCCGACAGAATCGCAACATCTATTCTGTATGTATGATCCTGGAAGTGTTTCAGGCTGCCACGGCTTTGGGACTTCCTGAAAACATCAAGGACACAGTGGATGTATTTCCTGTGGTGGGGGCAGGGTGGTCGTCAGCAATCCCTGGGCCCTAGAAATGCTGTTTAAACAGTCTTTGCTTTATGCTCCCAATCTTTCAAAGGATTATTGGCTTTCTTGGCAAGATCTGAATACTTAAAAATTCCTGAGAGAAGCCAGGCACGCTGGCCCACACTTGTAATTCCAGCACGGGGAAGGGTGAGGCAGGAGGGTGACACTTTTCAGGTCAGCCTGGGCTATGAGAGGAAGTTCCTGGTAGCGGTCTCTTAGTAGGTGCCCACTCATGTCCTGATTTTCCCTTTAAAACTCCTGGGGAAGAATCCTACACTGCTTTTGTCACCAGGCAGGGTGGAGGATGCAGAGCTGGCCTCCCAGGACCTGCTCCTGGGGAAGAATCCTACACTGCTTTTGTCACCAGGCAGGGTGGAGGATGCAGAGCTGGCCTCCCAGGACCTGCTCCTGGGGAAGAATCCTACACTGCTTTTGTCACCAGGCAGGGTGGAGGATGCAGAGCTGGCCTCCCAGGACCTGCTCAGCCCCTCTTAGCTTTTGCGCCTCTTGATGACCATGGTTAGGTTCGTTATATTCTCCGCTTCCCAGGGGCCTTGTGTTAGCAGAGAATGCTGAGAGCAATGTTCAACACATTTACTAGTTTATGAATAAAATCGTTATTGTTCTGATGTGCAAAGAGCCAACTTCATTTTCTACTTACTGATTACAAACTGCCCAATTAAAGAGTTAGAAGGGACGTGAGAGCAAAACGAAAATCTCCTGAACACAAAGTGTATCTTGCACCCAAAGTGTTAGAAACCTGCCTCTCAGGCTCCCAGGGCCCCAGCCTTTCTAGTTTAACTGAAGAGTATTCGAACACAAGTGTTAATGACCACTTGCTGTTTGCTTCACAAACGCTCGAAATTGTTTAGTTTTCTGCCCGTTCCCCTCTGTCTTTTCAAGTTCTTCCTTTTGTCCTTGTTTCAACTCGTTCAGATCCTCGTCTGTGGATCGCAGTGGGCGTTGCTGTCAGCCTTGTGGTGTGGCTTTGCTGAGGGGGCTGAAGCTGTGGAGAGAATGGAGCAGGAGATGTACTTGGTTACATAATCAAGCAGTGTAACGCATGGGACCAATTCAGAGAGGAGGAGAATATAAAATGTAATCCAGCAATCTCCCTACCCCAGGGGCTCACAGCTCTTATTCAACTTTATCGGAGCATTATTAGGCACCTAAGAGTTACAAAGTAGCTAAACGAGAGGCAATTCCCAGCACCAAGTGCTGAGAAGAGAGCCTCACCCCTAGAGCAAATCTATCTTGGAAATAGCTTTAAGAAACCAAAACACCCCAGGGGCTCTTTCTGTCTAATGGATACAGACCTAAGTGATTATTCTGATAATAAAAGCAATTTCCTGAGAGATGCCACACAGTGTTTGGTCTTCCACACAGGGAAGGCATCCTACACAGCTCCATCAAGATCACTTAGGGGATGGGCAGTCGAGTTCCCACCAATTTTCTATTCCTTCTCCAAAGAATAATTCAAGCCGCTCTACTCCACAGTTAACAGCTTGCAAAGATCCTTCCACACATGTCCAAGGACATAGCCGAAGCCTACTCATTCTCTCAATTCTAACAGGAAAGATAAACAGTTCCAAAATCGCTCTTCCAAAGGCACGCCTAATGCAGAAGTCACATCCCAGGGCTGTCCAGGGAAAAAGGGTGCCACTACATCTCTCTGTCTGGTTCTGAGATTCTGTCGCTTTCTCTCTTATTAGCGTTAGAGGAGAAAATCTCAAACACTGCTACGCACCCAGGAAGTGGAAGACGCGGTCTGTTCTTTGTGGGACTGCTCCTGATGTTGACGGTCAGCCTAGCTCTGGTGTTCTTTGCCATCTTCCTAATAAGTGAGTACTTCAGGCAGGCTTGTCTCTATTTGTGTGTGTGTCCTTCGTAGCTGACTTCATAGCTAGCTGCTGCTGCTTGAGCGAGCAAGCACTTTCTGGCTATCAGTTTTCAGCAAAAGCCTGGGGGAAACCCAGTGTCCCAATGGCTTGCTCCTGGATAGGGTCCTTGGGCACAAGTCCACAGCATGCTCCCACAAGGTCAGATCATTTCTGTTACATATTTATATAAGCTTTAAATTTGCTCCAAGCTGTACACAACTTACCCTGCTTAATTTTAGTTTTCTGTACTCAGTACGTCTATGTCTTCATTACATTTAGACATAGCATACATTTCCTGAGGTTTTACACTTCCCCTCATGGTTTCTCATTGGTGTATCACCCCAGAGGTCAGTTCAGAGTAGCAAGGGCTCAGGCTAATCGCCAGAGTCAGTCCTGAGGGAGTGAGGGCAGGCCACTTCTTCCCTGTTTGGTGCTGGTTCCTGTCCTGTCTGCTCTTAGACTGGGAGATACATGTCATGCCCTTAATTGGTGACAAGGAGTCTTTCCCACATCTGCTCCTCAGTGCAGAGACCCCTAAGCAGATTCATGTCAGCCTCCTGTTTGCTTTGGAGAGCACGAGATGAGCTCCTCTTTGCGATGTGTGCACATGTGTGCGCATATATTTACGTGCATGTGTGCGTGCGTGCATGCGTGTGTGCGTGCATGTGTGTTCATGCATGCATGTGTGTGTGCATGCACGCCTCCATCAGAGCCACCACAATTCTCTCTCAGAGAACCCTTTTATAGTATTATCTGGAGTTATTGCTACTTTCTCCCATATCACAGAAAGCTGTAAGCAACTGGGGATAGGGAGGGTCTTACTTTTTTTTCTCAATTTTTATTTCATGTGCATTGGTGTTATGCCTACATGTATGTCTGTGTGAAGGCATCAGATCATGTGAACTGGAGTTACAGACAGTTGTAAGGTGCCATATGAGTGCTGGGCATTGAACCTGGGTCCTCTGAAAGGGCAACCAGTGCTCTTAACCACCGAGTCCCTTCTCCAGCCCCAGAGAGGGTATTATGTTTAACACCATTTGGACTGGTAGCTTATTTCTTCCCTCCGGTCATTTCTGCTTGCTTATGGTATCTGACATTTTTTTTTTCTTTTTGAGATGGGATTTCACTACTTAGCCAAGGTTGGCCTTGAATTTGAGATTCTCTGTCCCACCCTCTTGAGCTCTGGGATTGCATGCCTGCACCGCCATGCCTGCCTTACCTTCAGCCATTTTAAATGAGAGACAAAACTCCAAGTCTTTGCAATGCTTCTTATTTAAGACCCTTTTGGAGCAGAGGAGGTGGAGGTGTTAGTTGTGAGAAGACTCCTTTCTGTGTCTGAGGCTGGGTGTGTAAGAAGGACAATTGTGCAATTTTTTTCTGTGGGGACAAGAAAAAAATGTCTATTCGCCACACCCAAATAGACCAAAGAGCTGACTGTAGTCCGGCTCAGCTGGTGAGCAAGGAGTTTACTGGGATTGTCTGTGCCACCGCGTATCAACGGTGTGGCAGTTGCTTTTCTGCTGTTCTGCTAGAACACACAACAAAAGACAACTTAAGGGGGGGGTCTCTAAAAGGTCACGTAGGAGATACGCAGTAGAATCTTCTGCAATTTTGGTCGCCCCTCTAGGGTAGTACCCAAATGAGACCTAGCATTGAGGGAGCATGCCATGGACTCATGCCCAAGGACCCTGTCCAGGCGCAATAAGGTGCCCTTGGGATACTGAGTATCAGGGGTAACCGTCCATCACGCTGGGGAGGCATGGTAGCAAGCCACAGGCATGGTGGCAGGAGCAGGGGTCTGAGAGGTGACGTCTTTCACCAGAAATGAGAGGGAACTGGAGTTGGAATGAGAATGTAAACTCTCAGCTCCCCACCCTCCCAATGCAGAATATTCCTTTATACTGTGAGAAGATGTGTTTACATCTCTAAACAGCCCGCCAGTGGAGCAAGTGTTCAAACGCGAGTACCTCTGCAGCAGCTTGAGTCACCGGGAAGCCTGCTCCAGCATGGGTGACAGCTCGGAACTTCCCCTTGGTGGACCTTTTGGAGATGTTTAGGTGGAGCATGATAGAGCTGGTACATCCCTGGAGGCGTGTAACGAGTCTTTCTCTGACCAGCTCCCAAACTTCTTATTAATTATGAAAGTTCAGTCTATAGCTTAGTCTTGTTCCTAACTAGCTCTTAAACTTAATTAACCCATTTATTTTCACCTACGTTCTGTCACATGGCTCGTTATCTCATCTCCCTGTGCTGCTCCTGCTGCTTCCTCCATGTCCGTCTCGAGACCCCACTTTTCTCCCTCTCTGAGTCCTCTCTGCCCCCAGAAATCCCACCTAACCTCTTCCTGCCTAGCTATTGGTCATTCAGCTCTTTATTAAACCAATGATAGTGACATAATAGATAAAACAAAAAGAAATTATTTGGTATTTGCCTCAAATGTTTGTTTTCACTTTACTTTGCCCTCCCCCCCGCTCCAGACAGGGTTTCTCTGTGTAGCTTTGGAGCCTGTCCTGGAACTCTGTAGACCAGGTTAGCCTTGAATTCACAGAGATCTGCCTGCCTCTGCCTCCCAAGTGCTGGAATTAAAGCTGTGTGCCACCAACTGCTTTGGGTTTTGATTTGGTCTCACTGGTTCTCCTGGTGTGTGGAATCTGCTCCCATCCGCTTCCTGAGTGCTGGGTTGTGAACCATGCTCTTCTCAAGTGTTTTAAGTTAACCATGCTCTTCTCAAGTGTTTTAAGTTAACCATGCTCTTCTCAAGTGTTTTACGTTGAGGCCAGGAAGCGAGGTGAGGTACTGAGCGTGTTTTTAAGGTGGATGGGAGGGCACACACTTGTAACCCCAAAGCTTGGCAGACAAGAGACGGGGAAACATGAGTTCAAGGCCAAGTTGAGATTTAAAAAAAATGTATATTTTTGTTGCTCAAGTGAGCACCCTGGGTCAGACATGTTAATCTCGTTATGTTTTATGTGAGTGTGTACGTATGTGTGTATATGTTTGTGTGTTTCCATGTTCATGTGTATAGAGGCAGAGGTAGGTGTTGGGGCCCAGAGAACGTCATTTTCCAGATAACAGAGAAAGCCATTTCTGAGAAAGGTCCCGGAAATGACACTGAGAACTGAGTTTCCAGCAGGCTTGGGGGTTCGCTGGTTCTCAGCTCTCACGGGGCTCCCTCTGCTGGCCCTGCTCTAACAGTTGGCTTTCCGTTTGAAGTTCAGACAGGAAACCAGATGGACGACGTGTCCAGAAGACTGATGGCTGAGGGAAGGGACATAGACCACCTTAAGAAAATCAACAGCATGATCGTACAGCGGCTCAACCAACTGGACTCGGAACGGAACTGAAATGATTTCCCCTTGAGTGGCCGCGGATAGCAGGAGCTTCTCAGCTTGCCCGGAAGTACAAAGGACTGAGAAAGTGCGCTGCTTCAGGAGGCAGATCCGCTCTGACACCCGCTAGTTCAAGGACGGGGATCGCTCCGAGTTTAGAGGCGGCAGCCGGAAAGAGGTGAACTGGATTCAGGCTGATATCCTGCTAACCGGTTGCTTCAGCTTTGGTGGGGTTAGGGTGGTGGGTGGGTAGCGTGGAGAGGAATCAAGAGCGAGGGAACGCAGCCCTTTACGTGCAACTGCCTAAAAAGAGCGTGTTTGAGAAGACTTCCAGCGTCCTAGTGAGGTCTATGATGCCTCAGGCCCATGTATAGATTCCTGCTTACACCTAAGGCCTCCGCAGAACTGTCCATGCTGCGGTGAACCAGGCGGTCACTCTTTTCAGCACATAGTCTTCTATCGGGGTGACACCCTTCCACTACAGCTTTTGAGCGCCGTTGTCTGCTGCCTGGGGAGAAGATGGGTAGCAGTGGTGTGTGCTGAAGTTGAGGGACAAAAGAGAAAGCCTACTATGGTCCGCGACTGTCTCCTGAGCTCTCTTTGTGATAACCATCTGGTTCTAGAGACTCTCCCATGCATCCGTCTATTTATGCATGATTTATGTGTATTTATGCATAATTTATAAACCCTATTAAGCTTTGTCATGAAAAAAAAAATCCCTTGGTACCCTATTGATGACTTGGAAGAAACTGGCTAGGTGTGTGGTCTTTGCCAAATTAGAGTAGAACATTGTGTATTTGGGAACATTCTTGTTTTAGCATGTAAGAATAAGGTATGCTTGAGCATGGTGATGGTGGTGCACACCTTTAATCAGGAGGGGGAAGCAGATGGATCTTTGTGAATTCAAGGCCAGCCTGGTCTTCAAGAGCTAGTTCCAGGACAGGCTCCAAAGCTACAGAGAAACCTTGTCTCAAAAAACAAAACCAAACGAAACAAAGAAGGTATGCTGTATATGACAAAATGGGGCAAAATAAGCAAGTTTATAGGCATGAGTTTTTATTTAATTAAAACACACTGTTGTGAGTCAGTTGAAGAATGTATGGCATTTTTTTTGTCATTTTGGTTTATTCAAAACATTTGAGTTTGCTTGAAAATGAAGTAGATGCAAAAACACACTTTGAATAATAATATATGATGGAATAAAAATGAAAAATTTACTTCTATTATTTATGGATTGATTTTGCACTAAAAATTTATATTGCATAGTTTTCTTAAAATTGATCAATATCATGTGAAAAATTAAAAACAAAATTTTGAGTCTGGCAGTGGTGGTGCACAGCTTTAATTCCAGCACTTAGGAGGCAGAGGCAGGCAGGTCTCTGTGACTTCAAGGCCAGCCTGGTCTACAGAGAGAGTTCCATAACAGTCAGGGCTACACAGAGAAACCCTGTCTTGAAAATTATATAT
>NC_022009.1:75887290-75888717 GCF_000317375.1 Microtus ochrogaster
TATATATATATACATATATATATATAATTTTGTGTTTATTGAAAATTTTTTATTGATCTAGTATGGCAAATGTCTCTTGTTATAAGGATTTATTGTAAAATTGTCTCAGAAAATAGAAGATCTGATTCAACAGCTCCAAGAAAAAACTCATTTCTTTCTGCCTACCCTTGTGTCTTTTTCTGTTCTTCTTACACAGTGGACATTTCTACGCTCAGTAATAAGCAATCTTGATTCTGAAACATTGTGAACTTTGTAAAGTATTTAATAATCTGGACATCAAAATCACATTTTCAAGGAAAGCACTTTACTGACTGAGCTGCATCTCCAGCCCCTGAAAACCATTTTTTTTTTTTTTTAGTGATGCTTGTATTGTCCAGATGAAAACATGGTGACCCCTCTGGCATTCACAGTCCGAAAAATACCACAGCTTGTAGCTTTTTACTTGCAAATCAAGAACATCTGTTAAAAGTTTTGGTGGGGCCAGTGAGGTGGCTCAGCAGGTAAAGGCACTTGCTAAATCTGATGGCCTAAATTCAATCCCTAGAACTCAAATGAGAGAGAGAGAGAGAGAGAGAGAGAGAGAGAGAGAGAGAGAGAGAGAGAAGGAGGGAGAGAGAGAAAACTGACTCCTACATGTATTCTCTGAATGCCATGGGCTCATGTGTGCCTGCATGGACAGAGACAGAGAAACAGACACGCATGTACACATAGACACACACACACACACACACAGTAATGGGCACGGCACTATGGAAACAAACTGACGTGTTTAAATGTTGTCTATCGGTAAAGACCTAATATTTTAGAATGTTATTTAAGATCTGAGATCATCAGATGTAGTGTGCAAGACTATTTCAGGAGGTGACTGGAATAAGACGGTGTCTTGTTTCTCTAGCGATTTAGTCTGGAGAATGTTAGGGTCTGTTGTTGCCTCCCTGAGATGGAATCAAGACCCGTCTCCATTGGACTCATCAGTGACGTGGGAAAGGGTTGACAAGGGGAGGGGAGAGGCAGGGAGGGGAGCAGAGAAAAATGTACAGCTCAATAAAAATCAACAACAACAACAAAAAAAAACTGAGTCATGAAGGTCTTTGAATTTCCAAAGAGTGAGCACAATAAACTTTGTCTCTTAAAAGTTAATTGCCTTGGGCATTTCATTGTAATATTATGAAACAGGCTACTTCATTTAATGTTTGGAAAATAATTCATGAATTTATCCTACAAAATATTAATTTGAAAAGTTGACACTATTAATGTATATTCAAAAGTTTTTCTTCATTCATGACTTTAATTTACTGAATATTAACAGAATTTCAAGGATCCTCAATTCTTTTTCCCTTCCTTCCTTCCTTGCCCTTCTTTCCTTCCTCTCTTCCTTCCTTCTCTTTCTGTCTCTCTCTCTCTTGCTTCCCTTTTTTTTTTCTTTT
>NC_022009.1:75888819-75915639 GCF_000317375.1 Microtus ochrogaster
CCTGCCTCTGCCTCCCGAGTGCTGGGATTAAAGGCGTGCGCCTCCACCGCCCGGCTCTTGCTTCCCTTTTGAGACAGGGTCTTTCTATGTGTAGACCTGCTTGCCCAGGAACTTCCTCTGTTCAACTGACCTCAAATTCAAAACTTACCTGCCTCTTCCTCTCCAGTACTGGGATTAAAGGCATGCACTCCCCCACACCTAAAGATCCTCTATTTTGATGTTAATATGAAACAACATAAAATTCCAGCACAGAACAAGGAAGTCAGACTTACCTAAGATCCTGATTGCCAATCAGCATGGTATACTTCATTGTGTTGGTTCTAATTGGTATTTTTTTCTGCTTCCCCAAAAGAGTTCAGATTCACTGGCATTTCACAGTGAGCTACTGATAGTCATTAAGTCCTGAGCACCCTAACCACTCTCTGGGTACCGGCTGGGTGCTCTGCACAAAAGCGCAGCTGCTGTTTTTCAGCAGGCTCCTGTCTTCAGAGAATACAAGTTTTCTGGAAGATGTATACACAATTAATTAAAAATACAAGTACTTTGTATGCCAGAGAAACGATTTCATTTTTAACTGTGTGTATGTGTGTCTGTGTGTCTGTGCGGATATGAGTGAAGGTGCCCCTGGAGATCAGAGACGGTCATTGGATCCCATTACTTTGGGTTTACCCGTGGCGCAAACCTCCCTGCAAGGGTCTTCCTCAAGAACAATGTGGTTCTTAACTGCTGAGTCATCTTCCAGCCCAATAGCTATGACTTAGTCACAGGATCCGATAGCAGGAGCTGTGTGGTACCTGTGATGGTTGAGGCAGCCATGAGCACAGGAGAAATGACGTAGGCACCCTGTCCTTGTGTGTGTGCCTGGGTGAAATGTCAGACCCCTCCTTGGCTCCTGGAATGTTTACACTCATCTTTCAATCTCTTTCCAAATCAAACCCTGCATGCCTTTTCTGTTAGAATCCGCTGACGGGTCCTGCTGTAACTGTCTTACTACAGACTTACAGCTTCTCTTTTTGTGTCTAATTCCCAGGGGACCTTAAAGACATGGCTTGTCAGTCAATTCTTTTTAAATTGCTGCTCTCCAGCACATGGCATTTGCTATGACAAAGGTCCTCAGTAAACCAGCAATGATTCTTCTCTTCCTTTGCACATACACTCTCTGCCATTTCTGAAGCCCCGTTCTGCTTCGTAAGCCCTTCAAAGATTACCCTCGCCCGGAGAGCAGCCAGTGAGTGCACTGTTTCTTTAGAGACAGACTTCACCCATTCCCATGCCCGCGGCAAGTTCTTCCAGGTGAAGACACCCCCTACATACTGCACCACAAGCTCTCAGTTCTCAACAGGTGAAAAACATCCTATAAACCTGACTGCCTAAATGAAGGTTAACCCTGGAAGAAGAGCCCGCTGACCAAGGACTGTTCAAAAAGAAAAATGGAGGCTTTTAGGAAATAAAGCTTTATCTGGTCAGCCCCAGCAGCCATTCCAGAAAGCCTGCCTTCTTTGCCTCCAACTCCGTTTCCATGTCTGGATTCACACAAAGCTAAGTTAATGTTTGTGGAGCCTGGAAGATGCATGTGGGCAGGGAGTACTCAGACCTAGAACTCCATGACGCAGTTAGGTAAGAAAGCGGGTTTGATTCTCAGCAGCTTGAAGCAGACCAGGGGAGACACGCTTTCACCCTTTGCTTAGTTTGGACAGATGCTATGTAACCAAAACCGCGTGTGTGTGTTATATGTATGTACTTGACTGAATAACGTATGTAGTTCAGACTGGGCAGCAAGTTGTTTCTGGTGGGTTTTTCTGCATGGTGATGAGCCAGGTCTGGGAAGAGTTCCTTAAGTTTGAAAAAAATATTTTAGGTATGATTTGAGAATGAGACATCACTTGTCAGGAGTGTGTAATATAAAACTAATAAAGCAAATTCATTGAACAAATGGATGGATGAATGAAGGTTGTCTGAAAAGGATACCGACTTATTTTAATGTTTTATTCTAATGAACAATCATTTAATGTATAGGCAAGAATTGTTTTATAATTGAAAGGAATGTCAGAAACGTCAGAAGCAGAAATGAGTTCAAAAACAATTTCATCACCGTATGAATATATTCTATATGAATATAACTTCAGCATGTGAATATGGCTCTCCCTATGCAAAGAGAAAAACAAAAGGATAGATAGATAAAGCACACATGTGAGAAAAAGAATGCACTTCTTCTTGTACTACAGCAGGCAGGAGCATGGCTCCCAGGGTCAGATTATTTCCGTTTTCACCCTCCTTGGTAGCTGTGCCTGAACTGTGCAGCCTCTTTCCTTATTTGTAAATGGGATGACACTACAAATTCTTAGTATCGATGAAGGCGAAGTCCTTACAACTGGGGTTGGCTTATTTAAACAGTCAATGAATGCCAACCGTTTGACATTTGTTATATTTGTTAGTGTAAATAGAGAAACCGTGGACCATAAACGTCCCGCTCAGCGCATCAAATCATTCCCTTTCAAAATGAAATACATTACTGTTGAAAATGGGGAGTCAATGAAACACGGTTTCATTTGAGAGTGGTTATCAGTTGTCCACAGCTTCTGGGGATTATTTAAATATTTCCCAAGTCCTTGTTGGAACTTTAAGTCTTACGAAGTAAAGTTCAAGGAATGAAGTTCATTTTTACTTTATTGGAAGTAGTTTTTGTAAGCGAATGAGAAGCATAGTGTTATAACCAGTATAACCACCAGATGGCAGTATTGTTATAGGTTGATTCCACTGTGGCCTTCTTTCTGTCTGACTGGACAACAGTAGCCTTTAGGAAGGTCGGTGTTCCAGGTATTCCCTGTGCGCTGGGGGAAAACTCCAAGGAACTCACTAAGAAGAGAGCCACACTGAGCTTTGCCTTGTTCACTATTCAGTTCCATGTCAATTCAGCTGTTGAAGAGAGACCTTTGTATTTTATTTGAGCATACAAATTTTATTTCAGCTCAATTTAGTTTACTTAACTAATTAAAAAAAAACTTACTTGGTCTACTTATTAAAAAGGAATCCATCATTACTCTGCTTTAGGAATGTGTCAATAATTTTATTTTAAAGGAAGTTCAAAACAAACAAAAACACCCCCTCCCCCCCGCCACCCACACACAAGTAAACCCATCAGCAATTAAGATTATGCTGCCAACTTGACCAAAGAGCTCAGGCTATTGGTTGCTCTCCACAAACTGGCAGCAAGGCCCTGGTGCTGAAGACAGCACCCACATAACTTGTCGAATGTGGAAAGGTGGAGTTGGTGCCTCCCTACAGCATAAACCTCTAGAGACTGGTGTTCCTGGGACTGGAGGGTGTTCTATATGCTTCCAAAGGAGAAAGGTAAACACCAGCCCAGCTACAAAGTCTTTGTGGTTACAATGGTGACCTGCCTGTGTGTTGGCTGCAACAGTGGCACCAAGCTGAAGAAGTAACCAACCACTATCTGACTGAATTTTAGGCCACTCCACGAGGTGGAACCATCCCTAACACTGCTAGGGTACCCAAGAACCAAAGACCAGATAGGCTGGGAACCTAGGGAAAAACCAAATACTAACCTGTAATTGTCTTCTACTATACTCATAGATCAGTTTATGCCCAGACATTATCAGAGCTGCCTCCCCCTGGACTAGATGAGAACAAATTCAGAGACCTGCAGCAGGACAATGTGCAGAGAGAGACAGACAGACCTTGGAATACTTATGCCTAAATGGGATGTCTCTGCCAAAACCCTCCCCTCAGGGCACACAGAACCCGGCAGAAGAGGAGGTGGAAAGATTGCTGGAGACAGAGGGGATGGAGAAGGCCAAGGAAACAAGACCTTCTACACAGAGCAGGACGGATGAATCAGGGAGACTGTGGCAGCATGCCCAGTGTCTGCACAGACAGGGTCTCAGCGCCGAGCGGAGGAGTGGACACAGAGCAGCATGGATGCAGTATGAACTCAGGGAGACTGTGGTAGCTTGCACTGTCTGCCCCAGATGGTCTCAGCGCCAAGAGGAGGAGTGGACACAGTCCCTATCCTTAACACAGAAGCTATGTCCAATTGATAACCATGTGCAAATAAAAAACCAGTTCCTCCAACGCAGCCTCACTGGGGATACAAACCACTCTTAAAGCCAGGCCCAGCGCCCAGCAGTAGATGGCCAACAAAATGAAATCAAAGGACATCTTTGGAGGGTCTTTGTTTCATAAGGTTTTGATGACATTTCTTTAAATCTTACCATTCCTTCGCATATATTATGACTTCTGGCTTGCGTTTTTAGGGAATTCTGAGTGTATGAACACGAGGCTCTCCATCTACACGTTTCTCTCGAGCTTTTCCTTTGGCTCCTCTCCTTCTGTTTATCTTATTATTGTCCTTCAGATGCCTATATGTTTTCTAATGAGAGACAGAAAGGTGTGGATTCTGATGAGAGAGAAGTTAGGGCAAATCCCGGAGAAGCTGGGGGAGGTGAAACCATAATCAGAATATATTATATGAAAAAAAATCCATTTTCAAAATAAGTAATAAGTGATTAAGTTGCCAAACTTTGAGTACATATTTAATTTAATGCTGCTTAGGACACACACTATTTATGATTTATTCATACAAAGGTAATTGAGTTCGTCACCAGCATAATATGCTTTCTGTGCAGTAGCTGAACCTTAGATTATTCTTTCAAATTTTCATCTATTATTTTTAGGCTCTGATGAAAATCCTCAAAGCTCCATTTGTCAGTGAAATATCTAATGTTGGGAAGAATACAATTTTAACATTAGTATCAACATTAATGTAATCTCATCCTTTATGCCCTTATAGTACCAATCTTGTTTAGCAAACTTTTTAAAGGACAATTTTTTATTTTATGAATATTTTGTTTAACGATGTTTTAAACATAACATGCTCAATAATTATAATTCATCTTCTTTATTCTGTTATGCTCATTTGAAGTGAAAATTTTGTGTTATTTCATTTTTCTTTACATTTTGAGGTTAATATATCATTTCTCTCTTCCCTTTCTTCCTGTCAAACCCTTCTATGCACCTGCCATATTATCTTCCAATTCACAGTCTCTTTTTCATTAACTGTTGTGACACACACATTGTGTGCATGTGTGTGTGTGTGTGTGTGTGTGTGTATTCCCCATTATAATATACTTAGTCTGTAAAATGTTATTCATACACATGTTCTCAGAGCTGATGCTTTGGTATTGGATGAGCAATTAGAACTAAGACTATTTCTCTTAGCATCCCTTAGTTGCCTGTGATTCTCTGTGTAGGGTTGAGGCCCTGAGCTTTCCCAGTCCTCTTTGTCATGTCCATTATTGGCATCCTTGTTCAGTTCCCAGGCAGTTACGTGGGCGAGACTTTGAGCGTAGCTTCTGACATTCCTAGGAGAGACAACCCCACCGCAAACTCTATGACCTCTGGTTCCTACAGTTTGTCTGCCCTCTCCACTGGGGTTGGGCTCCACCCCTCTGCATTTTGACTGGTGGTGGTTTTCTGTAATGGTTTCCACCTGTTGCAAAGATTAGGACTACCCTTATCTGTGGGCGCAAGGACAGATGTTTAGACTGTAGGGTGGGACTATGTTGGTTTAGTAAAATGGCAGCTGTAGGCTCTCCTCCAAGATCCATGACTTCACCGGCCCTGAGCAGTTGGCTCGGTTTCCAGCACCAGGCATGGTTTCCCTCTCGTTGAGTGGGTCTTAGAGAATTGTTACTGTTATTGCCAGGGTATGATGCTACGATTATACCCTTGGTGTTTGTTATCTTGCCATGCTGGTTGTTTGTGGTTCATAGGCAAAAAGACAATTCTCGAGAAGAACTCCTGGCTTAAATTTAAGTAACTTGAGTACAGGGAGTTGTCACAAAGTTATGAGTGTTGAAAAACTTCAACTATCTGCATCACATTTAACAGTAGGTTTTATAAACGCCAAAAGGATGACATCTTTCATTTGTTTTTGAGATAGGTTCTTACATAGCTCATTCTGGCTGGGATGAAAGGTGTGTGCTATCACATCTGGATTTTTTTAAATGTGTGTGAGTGTTTGCTTGTGTATGTACGAGCACGTGTGGTATCCCTGAGGGCAGAAGACAACATTCGACCTATTGGAACCGGGGCTATCCACAGCTGTGAGCTGCTTGTGTGGGTGCGGGGAGCCGAACCCAAGTCGCCTGCAAGAGCAGCTGTGCTGTCCACCACTGGGCCGTCTCTCCAGCTTCACAGCTTCGTCTGTGCAGGGTTGGGACCACGTCCAGCAATGTCGTTCACAGCACATCGGAACAGGCGTTATTGACTTACTGTGAGAAGCGTCTTTAAGAAGAATCATACAGAGAACCCCGACTTCCTCTTGAAATGTGAGCAGTGCATTATCTAGATATTTTTATTTCCCCCTTATTATGAATCTTGTCAATAGAGTAGATTGAAGATTGGATGTTGTGAGGGCTATTTCCCAGATCTCCCCTTCCCCCTACCGGGAGCCCTTGGGCACTTGGTTTAGTGAATTTAAATATTACATTCAAAGAAGAAGTTCTCACAAAAAGTTCTATGCATTTCTCCCTCTCTCTCTCTCCCTCTCTCCCACACTCTTCCTCTCCGTCCCTTCTTCCCTCTCTCTCTCTCTTTCTCCTTCTCCCTCCCCACCCCACACAGACAACACTTGAGAAAACATGCTTTTATGATGGTTTAGAGTCTGCCCTAAGCAAATAAGTCTGTTCTGTAATTTGTGAGGTTTAGATGAACAAGATGTTCACTCGGCCCACGACTGAGCAGTCAACGAGCACCCTCCCAATCCTTTGCGATAGGATCTTCCTGTGTAGCCAGGCGAGCCTAGAAATCACTATATAACCTGGAGCTGCCATCCCCCATCTCAGCTCCTTGAGTGTAGGATTAGAGGGTGTGGGTGACCATGCCTGGCACGAAGGCAAAGAGGTATAGCTACCAATTTAGGAAAAAAGAAATACCTATTAAAGTTAACGCATGTTTACTTTTGCTGGTTTCCTCTGTAGTGTCTTCCATCAGACACCCAGCAGACAGCAAGTAATATGTACCGTGCTTTTATGAATTGTGTGGAAAAAGACGCAGACACTCCTAAGTAGGTGAGCCAGGAATTCAGGATGTTGCTGAGCACTTATATTAACTCTTTAGAATAACTATTCAATCACTCTTTTAACTGAAATATACTGTAGCCTAGAAAAACTATATCATAGTAACATTGAATGACATATTTGCTTGGTGATCGCTGCATTTTAAGTAGAAATCAAAAGACCCACTAATTATTATTTTTCAGGTTTTAATGAATTTTGAAAACTACCAATATATTGTCACTTTTTAAGATTTCTTTAGAAGTATTTGAAGTCCCCCGTGTTTACCCTCCCAATGTTTTTGACTGGAAAACTTTTTTGCCAGACTTCCGTTGGGAAGCGTTGGTGTATCCTTGCCTAAGGCTTTGTCCGGAAGCTGGGGCTGCCTACAGCAGATGGGAAGAGCCAAAGGTTCCCAGTAGTGTCTATCCAACAATCACTAAAGCTGTCACTCGACACTTCCCACAATTCCCCAGGAGTCAAGATTCAATTCACACTCTGTTCTCTCCCGCCTCTCTTGCCTACACTCACCTTTGAGAGCTGCCTCTATTTTCACCAGAGTCTGGATTCAGTGTCTGCTTCTTGAAGCAGACCCCAGGAAGCAGAGGGACGGTGCTGGAAGGCAGGAAGCCTGAGCGGAAACCCTACCTCGCGTGTGGTCCTGGGCACGTCACTCACATAAACTCTCAGACCTATGAGACAGCAGTCACGTCTTCTAACCTAGATGGAGCACAGGATCTGAGTGACCTTGAGTTTTCTCACCTCTCCTGTCTCTCTTTACTTTGCAATGCACAGTCTATGTGAAGGGGATTAGTGGCTCATCCAGACAGGACATGAGTTAACCTGGAATTGTGTGATGCTGAATTAGCTACTCAAAGTTTGAATCTAGTTTCTCAGGTTTTAGATTATTATAAAGTATAACATATATGAACTGTGGACACGGCTACTGATATCACTTTGATTATGATTATTGATGATAATAATGCTGTTCATGTGGCTTTAACAGTAGACATATGCCGAGAAGTGAACCGCTGGATGATTGCTGTGGGCGTCACAGAGTGTTCTTACATGGACCTAGCTGGTATAACCTGCTACATACTCGGGTTCTATGATATATGGCTTACAGCTTCTGGGATTAAGGCAGGATCAAAAGACAAGGGAAGTGAAGGAGCCCTTCACACTCTGATGCAGCTGACATTTCCTGCTGGTTGAGAGTCAGGAGCACAATGATATGATCACCCAGACAGATAATGTTATTTCTCCTAAGGGAATCTCAAGCAAGGGAGTTCAGAACTACAGATGAAGAGTGCTTCTTTGGGGCCAGGATGTTTGTGGTCTGGAGGGATTTTTTTTTTCCCTGATAAATAAAGCAAGTATAGAAAACTTTTATATTTATTTATTTTTTGCTCAAAGTAACCAGTTCTTAAAACAAAAGAAAAGTGATAAAAAAACCCAACAACTTTCTCAAAATTTGTAAAATAGAGATAATATGAAAGTTAAATTTCCTTAGAATGCACGGATTTTTTTTATACTAGTAACAAAAAATCCAAGACCCAGATTATGTGTGTATATAATGTGTATATTATGTATATTATTATGTGTGTATATTATGTGTGTACATATTCATGTGTGGCAATGAATATATAACGGAAACAATTATTGTGCTTCATCTTCTGGACTTTAAGTCAGTGTGTCTTCATAAAAGGCAACAAGAGCTTGAGGATTCATGTCTGGTCAGTGTTCTACTGCTGTGAAGACACCATGGGAAAACACGCAATTGGGGCTGACTTAAGGTTTCAGAGGTTTCATGCATTGTCACCATGCAGGGAGCATGGTGCTGGGAAGTAGCTAAGAGTTCTACGTCTGGGTCTGTGGGCAACAGGAAGACGGAAAGAGACTCAGGGCTTGCCATGGTCTTTGAAACCTCAAAGTTCCCATCAGGAGCCGTGTAGCCTAATCTTGGATCAGCATGTGACTGCCTGCCCAAGGGTTTCCTCAACAAGGCAGCCTTGAAAACAGTGCTCACTTGGCTAGGACCAGCAGGCACAGGATAGACAGAGCGGGACTTTGCTGCTTTGGAGCAGCTTGCAGGCTCTTTTCTCTCTCATGTTGTTGTTTCTTTGGGCGGTTTTTAGTTCTACTTTGTCAGTCAGGCATGCAACATCTGTAATCTTCCCTGGAAATTCTTTCTTTCTTGAATATTTTTTCCTAAGAGTCAGCATTTTCTTAAACTTATTATCTGTTAAATTTCTGGGATTGCCAAATGCAACTCCTAATCCTGGGAACTTTTCTGACTCAATAGAGAGAATTAAAATTAATGGGTCTTGCTTTCACAATTATTCCTAGAAAAAGGTAGATAGAATTACCTTGTGGAGAAACAGACTCAGAATGATATTATATATGGCTTATGTAATATATAATATTTTACTTAGTTCAAAAACTGTTAACTCTCTAAACTTGGTTGTAAATTACTTTCTCTGAACTTCAAAAGCTACAAGATAATAGTGATTGTTAAGACACGTCGGGACGACTTTGTCTCTTGAGAGGCCTGCACAAATGCCTTGGATGTGTGCCAACTTGCTTTTCCTATTTTCTCTCTCTCCCCCTCCCTGCCCCCAGCGGCTGCAGCTAAGTCAGAAGCAGGGACTGTCTTTTATTTCTATTTAACACACTTTGTCTCATTCTCACTCCTCCTGCAATAATTCCCTATGGAAAATTCCACAATCCAGCTTTGGTAGCACAGATCCTGAAGAGCGGATCTCGTCGTTCTACAGGCAGCAGCGCTGGGCTATGTCTCCCTGCCTCTACTGACAAGGACACGGCAAACTGAATAGCACAAGAGGAAACACAGCAGCATCAGATATGTGGAGGCTGAGAACATCATCAGATAACATCTGAAAGCAATGGCAGAGTGTTTCCTGCCTTGCTGATCTATCTATCTATCTATCTATCTATCTATCTATCTATCTATCTATCTATCTATCTATCTATCTATCTATCTATCTTTTTTTGGTCCTGTGACTGCTAACGTCCACGGAACTGCTTCCACATCAGAACACATTATTCATGTCAAACTGAGTCCATACTCCTGGGCAGAACAGACTTTGCATCTCTGTATTGCAGCAATCATGTATCCAGAGTGCACCTGCTGCTTCCCTCCACTGTTTAACATAGACCTTAAAAAGCAGCAATACAGAGTGAACAGCCAAATGAACAACAAAAGAAAGTGCAAGGCTGTACTCTTAAATCACAATAGAGACTATAGCACACAATTATAAAGTTGAGTAAGGTAGTGTGTGCCCACAATTCCATCATAGTGAGGTGAGCTAGCCTGGGCTACACAGTGAGACTGCCTTAAAAAAAAACCACACAAGTCCAGAAGCAAGTAACATAGGCGTTTGTCTTTCGTATCAAGAATGGTGTACTGGGGGGTAAGCCTATATGGTTGTGTGTGCGAGCCCTCTGTAGAGCAGCAGCATAGCAGGTTTGCTAGCGTCTGTATCCCTCCACACCCGTGAGTAAAGAGTCACACGAGCACACTGTGAGGGCTACGACGACACAAGGGGAGAATTTTAGCTCCGTTGAAACCATTGTCATATCAAGATGTCATATGGTAAATGTCTCGGTCAGACTGGCCTGTGAACAAGCCTGTGGGGCCATTTTCCTGATTAGTGATTCAAGTAGGAGGGCCCAGCCCATTGTGGGTGGTGCTACCCACTGCAAGTGGTCATGGGGTATATAATATAAAGAAAAAAAAATGAGCAGCTCAGGAGGAGCAAGCCAGTAAGCAGCATGCTTCCATGGCCTCTGTTTCTCGTCCTGCCTCAGGATTTCTGCTGGAGTTCCTGCCCTGATTCCCCTTCACGATACACTATCGTAAACTGAAATAAACTCTCTTCCGCAGGATGCTTTTGATCAAGATGCTTATCACAGCAGTAGAATCCCTAGCTAATACAGGCTTAAAAAAAATCTTTTAAGGATCAGAAAATATTCTATGTCTACATCTTAGCACTCACGTATCTTGGCTGAGGGCACCGTCTTTTCTCTCCTGTCATCTAAGAAACCTCATGGTGACACTGCTGTACTCTCTCAGCCTCACCCTGGTGTGGATGGAGAAGGGAGTGTCTAAATGTGTAAATCAGGATGGATTCAGGACTCCCTGATGCTAGGGTTGTTTAATGGACTTTTGCACCTTGAGTACCTCATAGTTATTTTTGTATGACTTCCCTTAATCTCTTTAAACCATATGATGAGCTATCACTGTGGTCATTTTTATTATAATTTTATAGACTAGGAAACCCAAGTCCCCATTAGGAACTTAATGTTAAGAAGGTGTATTCAAGACCTGAACTGGTGGGAAGACAGGTATGGCCTGATTGATGCTATTTGGCTCAGGCGGGTCCACAAGACCTGGGCTGGCAGGAAGATATCCATGGGCCCACCTAGCGTCTTTTGGCACCAGGTGAGTAGGTCCTGTTATGACTAATGAATTGTGGTGGAGAAATGGGAGAGAAAGAAGCAGAATGGCTCTGGTGGTGTGGAAAGAGTTGGAACTGGAGAGGCGCAGGTGGTGAGGATTAGGTTGAGGCGTGGGCCTTCTAGTCATCCAGGGCCATGGTGATGTTCAGGTTCAGACTTCTGCCAAAGGACATGGCTGGATCCATGTTCCTACCACAGCCATGGCCTGAGCCAATGTCTGAGGCTCCTGTTGCAACCAAGGGCCATGTGATTGCCTGGGGTCTGATCAGTCATCTGGAACCTTGTTGGTGCCCAAGAGCCATGCTGTATCTGGGATATACAGATCTAAGTGTCTTGTACAGCAATCGAGTGCCATTGTGATGTCTGGGCCGGGGCTGAAGCTGGGAGCCATATCCAGGTCTGTTAACCTACTGCAGCCAGGGACTCTGTTGATGCCCATGGTTCCTGTTGCAATGAGGACCATGTGGATTTCTTCGCTCTGGGCCACCACTTGGGACAGTGTTGGTGTCCGAGGGCTTTGCTGCTGCTGGAACCATGAAGATCTGGGTGGCCTGCACTGCCACTTGGTGCCATGGTGACATCGACACCCAGGCTGCTGCAGAGAACTATGTCTGGGTCATGGTTCTACTGTAGCTGGGGTCTGTGTTGAAGTCCTTCTCGGGGGTGACGATGAGCAAAGCCCCAGCCTTTGCAGAAGCCGGTTCTGGAGCCTGTGCTCATCTTCCCTTGCTACTTCCCGGGAAAACTGAGTGAGAAAAACAAAGGACGATGTCCTGAAATCCCCCTGCATGGTCCCGGCTCCTAATCAGAATGCTGATGAGTTGTGGCACCAGCCTGGATTCCAGAGAAGTCTGTACTGTCCCAGAGACACGAGAAACTTCTAAACAACACATTTTCAGGCAGAGTTGTGAAATTTGGAACTCCCTTTGCAGCATGGATATAATTATTGTCATGGGGTTTTGATTTCTTTGTGAAGTTTGGGTCTGGCAACCATGAGGAAGTGCCAATGGAAGTTTTACTTTCTGTTGCTCCTCAGAGTTAAGAAGATGTCCCAGACTGGGGTTAAACTAAGAAGAAACAGATAAGGAAATAAAAATGCTGACTAATCTTGACCACTCAGCTTCTCTATTGCAGGTACTAATGTCCACATCCTTCAGTGTAAAAGAGGTGTGTGTATCACATATACTTCTTAAAGGGTAATGACACCAGTGTGTGTAGAGGGATAGTTATTGGGTACACACAAAAGGGTTTTATTTAAAAAGAAAAAAGCAATGGTGTGGCAGCCAGAGTTGAAGCTGCTCAGAATCAAATGGGTTCCTCCCTATTGGGAAAGAGGAGGCCAAAGGCCAAGGCTTCGTTTGTGGCACAGGCAAACAATTGTTTTGAGAAACACATTAGTTTGAGAATTGAAGGATGGGAGGTAGTTTGTAATAGTGTTTATTTCTAAGCGGAAAAAGTCGAGTGTTATGTCTGCGTGCTCCACAGTGGCACAGAAGTGGCTGTATTTATGGCATGCTGAAAGCAATGCAGAATCTTTCCCTTTTAGTTATTTTTCCTAATACTTAGCCCAAGCCTCTCAAATACACTTAAAGAGGAGATACTATCCAGAATGGGACATTAAATGTCCACCCTGAAGATCATAGTCTCGGGCAGTTTGCAGCTTCAAGGGACTGGAAAGTTCCTCTTTCAACATTGGAACCATTTTCCAAAAGTCTGTTTAGACTCTGGGGCAATAAAATCAATAAAAATAAAACACGGCAGTGCCGTTTTGTTTCAGATCAAGGATTAATAACCATTTCACAAAGGAGAGAAGAAGAAGTCAGACTGGTTATCTTATCTGCTTCCGGGTTCTTTCGCTATGGAAACAAGTCAAAATAGGTCAAAGGGGTCTTAATATCTCTGTTTACGTAAGCATCACTCTCTGAAAAGATGAGGCAATGAACTAACAGAGGATTCTCTGCACTGTTCAGACTCTAGAGTTTTAATAGGCAAAACATGAAAGAGCAAATATGGAGACGTAGAAAAGGTTGGTTTCGGCTGGAGAGATGGCTCAGTGGTTAAGAGCACTGCCTGCTCTTCCAAAGGTCATGAGTTCAATTCCCAGCAACTACATGGTGGCTCACAACCATCTGTAATGAGATTTAGTGCCCTCTTCTGGCCTGCAGACACACACAGACAGAATATTGTATACACAATAAATAAATAAATAAATAAATATTTTTTAAAAAAAAGAAAAGGTTGGTTTCGATCCATTACTGTGGCGAATTTACCCAGGAAATGTGAGTGTGGAGAGGTGGGAACCCCTCGGGACTTGGCGCTTGGCCTCATCTCCTTCTTACCTACACACACGTCCTAGGCGATTCCACGCATTCTCACTGCTGCCAGGCTATCTTCTCACTTAGAGTTCCCTAAGTGCATACTTCACCTTGGTATTTCTCCTAAACCCAGACTCTCAGATTCTCGCCTATAACTATTGAAACTTCTCTACAAAGTCCAGTGATCCTTAGCTCCCCGTAGTCAATACTCAGCCCCTCCATCACTCCCAGGCCTCCCCCGGGTTTCTCATCTCAGCACACAGCAGTCGCCTTCTTCAACAAGCTTAGCCAAAACCCCAAAACACAGAGCCCATCTGGTCTCTTATTTCACACCTTATAAGCCATTGTCTCACAAGCCTAAGTGATGTGGGAGTGTCATATATCAATCTGTTGATTTCATTGGTTAAGCAATAAAGAAACTACTTGGCCCTGATAGGTTAAAACATAGGTGGGAGGAGTAAACAGAACAGAATGCTGGGAGGAAGAGGAAGTGAGCTCAGAGACGCCATGCTCCCCGCTCCTGGACAGTCGCACACAAAGAAGCAAGCCGCCAGGTCAGACATGCTGAATCTTTCCCGGTAAGACTGGAGCTACACAGTTTATTGAAGATGGGTTGATTGGGATATCAGAATTAGCCAGTAAGGGCTAGAGCTAATGAGCCAAGCAGTATTTAAATGAATACAGTTTATGTGTTGTTATTTCGGGCATAAGCTAGCCAGGCAGCCGGGGTGCTGGGGAAGCAGCCCCGCCGCTCCTATTACAACACCTAAGTACTTTTCAAAGTCTCTAGTAAATAGACTGGTCCAAATCCCATTATCGTTGGTGTGAATTATTGAAGCGGCCTCCTATCTGGAGGTACCTGGAGTCCCAGGCCCAGCTTGGCCCAGTCTCAAAACAACACTGGTTGTTTGATTCTTTTGAAATGCAGGTCCCATGATGTTACTCCTTTCCTCAGAACCGGGCAGTGTCTTCACAATATGTGAACGTCAATGTCCTACAGTTGGCCATGGTGATATGTGAGTGTCCTGTTGTTCAGGAGGCCATGGTCCTTTGGAGCTAGGTACTTCTTTGTTCTCATGTCTACTTCCTCAGATCGCTGTGTCCCAGCACCAGCTAAAGGAGCAAATGTTCAGGAAATGCTCCATCAGTGAGTGAGTGTACTCGAGAAGCTGAGTGCCACACACACAGCAAAGGTACCCACGAAGAGCAAAGTTAATTGGCTTCTCCAGCTTAGTGAGCGCTTTAGCAGTTTGAGGTCCCTCCTTCTCCTTTTGCTTGCCATTTGAACTCATTTTCTTTTTTTCCAAGAGCAGGATGCTGAATTTTAAATCTCTTGAACTGACTTCTTGCACTTAAATGAATACCCATGTAGGATCATGTGGAGAGACGGCGACTTAAAGCCATCAAGATCCCACTAGATAAGTAATGTAGACAATTTGGAGAAAATATTAACTGAAGCAGCTTTTAAAAAAATATGCACACAATGATATTGATTTGTTTTGGGTTTGCAAAAGCTATTCATAATGAAGAAATTGAAGCTGTGAGGAAATGACCTATATTTACATTAACTTGAACAACCACGAAGACCTGAGTGTGACCTGGACACTGTCAAATGACTGAGTTTTCCACAAATGTTTTTGCCTGCAACCTGTAGTTTCCTTTGGCACATTCTGAGAAAGGACAAAACTTTGAGCAAGTTTTTTTGACAGGGACTATCTAAATTATGATGTCATTGTCAAGGTTATGTGGGAATTATCTTTTAGAGAGAGAGGAAAGAGACTCGTGATTTACAAGGCTGGTATCAGCCAGATGCAGGTTGAACTCCAAAGAAACAGTGTTCCAACCAGACAATGACAGCTCTTAGTCATTGTTCATAGCTTAGTTCATAGCTTCGGGACAGTCTTCAGGATCCTTCAAGTGCACAGCTGTAGGCTCCATTTTTGTCATTGACTGCATAAACAATATGGAAAATTCAAAACAATCTCTGTACCCAACATACATATTTATTGCATCTATTGTAAGTTATTATGAACATCACCTTAAAGTAAGAATAATTCTTAGGGAGCACCTTTATAGCTATTAGTTTTATTATGCATAATCTATCTTGAACACACACAAACACACATGCACACACTCACAAAGTTTCATCACCATCATTTTACAGAGGATGTCAGTAGGAAGAACTTCTGATGGCCACAGAGCTGTATAAACAGAATGGTTGGAAATGAAATTTGTGTAGATTTTTTTTTCTTTCTTTTTTATTGCAAAGTCCAGTTTCTGACCACTCACTCTAGTCAGGGCCTTCAGAGCAGGTAAAGGGGAGAACCGAATTTCAGGAATTCTTTTTATCCCTAGTTTTGCCACTGAAAACTAACCTTGCTAAAGTCTTCCTCCCTAGTTTAGTACTGGGCATACATGTCCATTTGTCTACAGATTGTATTGCAGAGAGAGAAAGGTATGTTATTTTTAAGTTGAAGAATTTTCTTTTTATGGCTTTGAAAAAATTAAAAGTTGATTGCTATTTTCTGAAAAATTATGAAGTATTGTACTTTGTTGTTGGATACTGTAATTAGATGTTTTCTGATTACACCATCTGGTCCCAAATAACCAACTTGGAAATTGAATATGAATTATAAATTCTCAGCCAATATCTCAGGCTTGTTATTAACTACCTTTTACACTTACTTTAATCCATGATTCTTATCTATCTATGTTTAAGCACGTGGCTTGGTACCATTTCTCAGTAGGGCATTTTCATTTTGCTTCTCTGTGTTTGCTGGTGACTCTCTGACTCCACCCTTCTCCTCATCATCCTTAGTCTGGTTGCCCCACCTATATATACTTCCTGCCTGGCTACTGGCCAATTGGTGTTTTATTATACTAATTCAAGTGAAAAATCTTTACAGTGTACAAGAGGATTATTCCACAGCAAACACAAATATTAAAATATTTGAATACAAATATGCTTTGTTCATCTTATATGATCAGAGAAGGAGGATAAAGAGGGACGCTGTCATACTTAAAGACTGAAGGAAGAAGCCTCCTGGGTTATGTTGTCAATCGATTAACATCCTCTTTCTGATTTTTCATTAGCTAAAATGTTTAAACTATCATAAAATGTCATAACCAACGTGGAAATAGATATTTTGTCATAAGGGAGTCTCCCTAAAATGTCATTAGTTTAAACCTCTCAAAAAGATTAGCTGATTTAAGTATTGCCTTTTGTGCAGTTGTTCTTTATGCTACCTTAAAATAAAAGGCAAAACATCTGGGAAACGAAGTCATCCTAGATGTCTATCAACTGACAAAAGGATGGCGGTGGCCAGGCGTGGTGGTACACTCCTTTAATCTCAGCACGCGGGAGGCAGAGGCAGGCGAGTTCGAGAGTTTTGTGAGTTCGAGACCAGCCTGGTCTACAAGAGCTAGTTCCAGGACAGGCTCCAAAGCCACAGAGAAACCCTGTCTTGAACTTCACCCCCCCCCCAAAAAAAGGATGGCGGTAATGTGCTTCATACATTCTTATACACAATGGAATTTATTGTGCTTCATATATTCATATACACATTTATTGTGCTTCATATATTCATATACACAATGGAATTTATTCAGCTGTAAAGAAAAATTAAATTACGAAAACTTCAGGAAAATGGATAGACCTGGAAAATACACTGAGATAATCCAGACCCAGAAAGATAATTCTAATACATTTTCTCTCTCTCTCTCTCTCTCTCCTCCCTTCATCCCTGAATGCCTACCGCCACCCCCTCCCCCAGGTTTTTGAGAGAGGGTCTCACTATGTTGTCTTGACTTGCCTAGCACTCACTATATAGACCAGGCTAGCTCCAAACTCATGGAGATCTGCCTGCCTCTGGCTCCCAAAGGCTGAGATTAAAGGTGTGTGCCTCCACACCCAGCTCCCGTGTGTTCTCTTTCATTGTGTATCCTAGCTTCAAATCCAAAAGCACTCTATTTGCTTGATGTGGAATGTGTGTAGAGACCTGGAAGGGAGGAAGGGGTGATGGTGTCCGGGGGTGGTCTCAAAGGGGTTTGGGAATGGCATTAAAGAATACATGAAATATGAAAATAGGGGTAGGAAATACTGAAGGTGACAAAGTTTATTTGAGAATGAGGTGGGGGATGGGAAAGAAGATGTGGGGGAGGAGTAACTAAAACTAAAGCAGTCCATGAAAATCTACTAGTGTATATGCTAATTACAAATTAAAATTTGAAAGAGTGTGAATCAAAGTACCCTGCATGGGTACCAGAGGTCATAGAGTATTGAACAAAAAGTCCAGCGTCAGATGTGGCATACCTCTGTGGTGGTTTGGATGAAAATGGTCCCCATAGACTCACAGGGAGTGGAGTGGCAATTGGAGGAGGTGTGGCCTTGTTGGAGAAAGCCTGTCACTGGGGGCAGCCTTTGAGGTTTCACAGACTCAGGTCAGAACCTATGTTGCTCTCTTTCTGCTGCCTGTGGATTCAGATGTAGAAATCTTGGCTCCTCTTCACCACCATGTCGGCCTGCAAGTCACCATGCTCCCCTTTATGCTGATAACAAACTAAACCTCTGAAACTTCACAGCATAGAACTTTGACTAAGACAACCTCCTTAAGAGTCCTTGGCCAGGAAGTCCCCAGAGGTCTCCAAAGCTATACAGGTTATTGCCTTTCCCCTTTCTTGCCTTCCAGAGTCGGATGACAAGACTCTGCTGATGAAGACAGCACACACTTTGGTTGTAAAACACTAAGAATCCATGATAGGACTGAAGTACCAGTTTTCTTCCAGCTAGCTAGCTTTCATAGTGCTGGAAGTTTCTGTGTAGGCAGCTGAGGGAGAAAAAAAAATCAGCAACTGTCCAAGTTGATTCAAGTTTTGGATCTTGCATGTTATGTTACCAATGTGTGAGACAAGATATACTAGCTATGCAATCGAGGCATAAAAAATAATTTTATGGGAGACCGCTATCTGATTTCTGATTGGCTCCACAGGGGCTGCAAATGTGAACTCAGGATAAGATAGTTAGCCTCTGGACCTGCAACGTTCCAGCCCCCACTCCACACACCACTGCTGTGGAATTCATTCGGTCTCTGCAGACACAGCTTCCTCCCAGGAGTTCTCATTCACAAAACGTTGGTCCAGAATCAGGACCACAGACTCCGACAAATACATTCGGCTACATCACCCTCATGCATCCCATTGCAAAAGTATTTCAAGGTGGAAAGGACAGTTGAATGATTTTTTAAAGACCACACAATGCTCAAGTTTATCCTTTAATACAGAACCAAGACCTTTGAATACTACAGAAGTCCTAGGGTCATGCAAATCATTCAGCATAATGGTTATTATGCATGTAATTCCGTCTCACTTGCCCTTTCAAAATTCATTCACAAGCATTTTCACTTTGTCTCTAAATGCAAAGGAAAAGCTTGTCTTATTTTTACCTGTTATTTTTAGTGACGATTCATGTATCAGTATTGCCTTTTTTAATCCACTGTTGAAATCACGATGAGAATGTCAGTGCAGAGGCAAGTGTTTATGAGGCTTCAGCCCTACACAAAGAGCTGCTGGCAACTGAATAACACTGAGAGTGGGAGCAATAGACTCCCCAGAAGAACACATCAATTGCTTATTCACCACCATATGGTCAGCCTGAAAAAAGATATAAATTATATATATATATATATACACACACACATATACACATATGCACATATATAAAAACAATTGAAAGAAAGGGGCCATGAGTTTGAGCAGGGGTGTACACAGCAGGAGCTGAAGAGAAGAAAAGGAAGGAGGAAGTGATATAATTATATTATGATCTCAAAAGATAAAAAAAAATTATGAAAAAACTCAGAAAAATATCAGTGCAAGAGGCTAGCGGTTGAGACCACTGACTGCAGCAAGGAGGGAAGAAATGTTTTTCTCTGTTTGTCTGCTTGCTTTTACTCAAAACACTCAGCAAGCCATAACCTTTGTGATGCACACTTAGATCAATAAGTGAATATGTTCCGAGGCTTGTTGGAACATTTGTGGCTAGAGAAAACTTCTCAGATCTATGCTGTATGAAGCAGACTATTCTTAACACCCATTTGAATGTTTTCATGTTATGCTATAAAAAGCCTAGGGCATAAATGCAAGTACGTCTCTACACATTCTTAAAGCAGAGGGTAATAAAATAGTCAATGAGTAACTCAGGCTTCACAGTTCATGTGAAACATTGCCTGAATTAAAGGTTTTTTTTTTTTTTTTCCACTCAAGGTCAAAGTATTCTGAGGAGATCATGGAGACCGAACCACTTCCTTTACCTCCAATCCTTTTCACTAGCTCTCAAAATCCCTAATCTTTTTATTATGGCAACGGTGAAATTTGCACACAGGTAGAGAAACATTAAAAATCTGTCACTGAAATATAGAAATAAGCTGTAAGAACTGTTAGTTTACTGAGGTAGGGTCTTCCTGTGTAGACTGTTTAATCCTAGCCTACTGCTAGGGCCTTGTTGGTGCAGGGGGCACCGTCCTGCCTGACATGGTCTATTTTATTTGGTGTTGTGTTGTGACTTTGGATCTCAGGTCCACAGGACAGAATTGGCAGTATCCTTCGGTTTGTGGCTTTTTATTGGTGTTATTTTGGTTTTCATCCTGAGGATTGAACCTCGGCCCTCAGGGACGCCAGTCAACTACTCTACCAGATAACTTTTTACTTTTTATTTTGCAGCAAGGTTCCTCTATGCCACACAGGCTGGCCTTGAACTCACTCCGTAGCCTAGACTAACCTTGAAATTTAGACCTTCCTTCCTTAGCGTCCTTCGCCCCTGGACTCACAGGTCTGAGTCACCAGGCCTGCCACTGTAGCCTGACTCACATTTGTCACTGACCTGTGCTCCTTCCTGGTCACATGCACTGCTGTCTCCCTCACTTGTTCCTCCGTTTTCAGCCCCCTCCTGTCCTTACCATGTTCAGTCCATGTACACTCTTCCATGCTACATTCCAAACGTTCAGACATGTGCAAGTCTGTCAGCCCCTGACACTCATTTCTATTAATGTGAGCATGCTTTTTTTTATTGCATAAGTTCGCTGCTCTATTTTATTGACTTTATAATCTTGAAGCCTGCCTCTGCTGCCGTTCCTTCCATGATGGTCTTTCCTCTGACTTCACCTTGTCTTTCTTCTCACAAGCGTCCACCCCTGACACTGGCATCAAACATTTCCTTATTCCCGTTGGTTACATTTGACTTCTTTGTGCTGTCATTAGAGGCTGAGTTCCCACATAGCTTTGAGTTAGGCCCTAACCTACGAACTTAATTGAAGATCGCTTTGAACTTCTGCTTCTGCTGCCTCCTCCGCCCAAGTGCTAGAATGAGGTCTGTGCCACCACCCGCGGTTATGAAATAAATGCTGGGGATTGAACGCAGGTTTCCCTGCACGCTAGGCAAGCCTTCTGCCACCTGAGCTACACCCCAGCTCTGCTTTTACTTTCTTCCTTCCACAAATACGTTCTGGCAAGTACCACTGTCCATGTCTCCTGATGTATCTACGAAGAGCATCTGGGAAGCTTGCCTACACAAACAGAATCTGGGAGCACAAGTATTAGTTAAAGTGTTACTACACGCCTGCAGTTTTCACTGCCTATTGCCAGACTGCTTCCCAAACGGCTCCATCATGCCAGATCTGCCCCCAGGTCCTTCTTTCCCCACTGTGGACTGTGATGTTTTAGAACAGGAGCCTTCCCAACTGCAAATGAACTGAGAACTGTAAAACAGTGTCGCAGACGCAGGGCGCTCCCAGAACTGTAAAATCGTGTCACAGATGTAGGGCGCTCCCAGCAACTGTTGGAGCCTGGGCTTCAGTGGTCCGCTTGGGTTCAGGTTCTGCGTCTCCACTGAGTGTTTGTGCAGCTCTGCTCCTGTTTTGTGGTCTGCAACAGACAAACGCACAGCTCGATGTTGCTGAGGATCAGGACTGGGTTTAAAAGGCTTGGGATTATCCTGCTAATATCAAGCATGTGGGTGTTGCCCGTCACACCCCTCTTTCGTTAATGACAACTTTTTTCCCCGTTTATTTATTTATTAAAGATTTCTGTCTCTTCCCCGCCACCTCCTCCCATTTCCCTCCCCCTCCCCCAATCAAGTTCCCCTCCCTTGTCAGCCCATAGAGCTATCAGGGTTCCCTGCCCAGTGGGATGTCCAAGGACCACCCACCTCCATCCAGGACTAGTAAGGTGAGCATCCAAACTGCCTAGGTTCCCACAAAGCCAGTACATGCAGTAGGATCAAAAATCCATTGCCATTGTTCTTGAGTTCTCAGTAGTCCTCATTGTAATGACAACTTTTTTTGTTTGTTTTGAGACAGGGTCTCACTCTACATGTTTGGCTAACCTGGAACTCACTATCTAGGGCGGGCTTGCCTCAGACTCCTGCCTTCTGCCTTCCAAGTGCCGTGATTAAAGACACCTACAGTTATGTGTTTATGTATGATGCTCAATTATAAAGTGTTAAGAGGGTTTTTATCTGAAATATGATTTGTAGCTATATATGAATATGTGAGAAAATGCTGAGATAATACCCCATCTCAGAGGAGCAGATAATATCAAGGATAAAATTTGATGTTCAATTTATTTTTAGTTTCCTGTGGAAAAGATGTGAGCATTGGAAAGTTTTGTAAAACAAGACAAAACAAAAACAATCAAACAACCAAAAATGAATAGAAAATAGTGAGAATGTGCCATATCAAAGGGAAACATAGCAGTTTATATCGAAAGTTACAAAGTAATAATTCTATGTATGAAAAATACTGTGCTTCAGCTCAGTATGTATACAAGGATTATTAATCATGTCACAGTGAGGAATGTGATTACAGTTGGGACAAAGATTACATTCTCTGTGACATGACAGTACAAATATATTTCATAGGGGGCAAAAGTCCAGAGATAAAGAAAGATCTGCTATCTTTATAACAGAGCAGATGGGAGTGCTATTGAATGATTGCGAAGGCTTCCTAGGGAAAACAGAGGACACATCTGCAAGCCAAGGGAATGGAACATTTAATCTTTATCATATATAACTATAATCAGAATACTTAGTTTAGAAAGCACACATATAAATTGCATGATATTAAATTTCTAGGAGAAATAAGAGTAGGTAGCAAACCCGCAGAATGATGCCTGATTTTACTACCAATCATAGATACTCTCCACTTCTAAAAGATGAGTAGATGCTTTTATGAATCAAACTGGTAAAGATTTTTTTTTTGTGAAAGTTACTTAGAATTTAGTAACCAGGTATGGAAAAATGGCCATTGCTCTATTGATTTGGAGGATCTAATTTGGTAACATCATAAAACTTTAGCCAAGCTCATGTCTAGTATTTTACACTCAAGAGACAGAGGCAGGAAGATCAATCGTTCATGTTCTTCCTCGGTCTTACAGTGAGCTTGAGGCCAGCCTAGACCACAAGATATATTGTCTCAAAAAAACCCAACAACAACAACAGAAACAACAACAACAAAAAACAAAACAAAACAAAACAAAACTCAAAGGAACCCTAAGAGTTTTTTTTATGTAGAGCTAGCATGCTTGTAATCAGTACTGGAGAAACTGAGGCAGGAGGATCAAGAGTTCAAAGCCAGCTGCATAGCAGGACCCTGACTCAAGAAACCAAACCAAACCAAAGTCATTTAGCCTGATAATTCTATTTTTAGAAGTCTACTTTTAGCATTAGTATTGTACACATGCAAACAACAGCATGCATGAAAATTTGTTCTTTAGATATTATTAAAGGAGATGCGTTTTGAGGCAACTAGAAGCACACAAATAGGAAATAGTGTATTAATATAATGAAATGTAATTATTTTCAGTGAAGTAAATGTTGGCATACATACCTAAAAGGAACTTCATAATTAAATAGCATTCATGTCTTTTCATGAGTAATGGAAGCTATCTGCCCACATGCACTTCCTTTTGACGCAAATGCCTGTGGGTAGATGTGGATTTTCATGTTAATTTGAGCAATGTAAATGTATTGAGACCTATGTTTGTTGGCAAAAATAATTTTAAGACCTTAATATGCACACCTTTAATTCCTGTAACGATCCTATCTCTTGGTACTCTCAGTTTCGATCTCGGAACACTGAGTTTCAGAGCCACGTTCTGGCAGATGCTCAGCTGAAACCGGCAAACTGGCTGGTTCACAGAAGCCCGGGGATTTCGGAGAAGCTGCGAGCTGGACCCACAAACAGGAAGCCAGGACAGCTGCCACCGGAACCTGTGCTCCAGCCACTAACACTGTGAAAGAAGGATGTGTGAGCAGACAGACAGGTGGACAGACAGGCATTGCATGGGCATGTCAAAACCATCTCAAAACTTTACGAAAATATCTATCAGTTTGTTGAGAAAATGCATTGAATTTTTAATGATACAATCTCTTAGACATGGAATTCAGTTGACCAAGGATAGACACTTACTTCTTTAAAATACATTTGCTGAAGTAAAAGAGGAGGAGAAATGTGTGATCATAGACAACACAGTCATAAAGAATCGAGGTTTTAAGAAATATTTATTATATTTTTGTATAACATATGTGATACTTTATAAATATATATAAAAGCTTTTTATAATTTTTGGTTAAAAGTAGAATCCTTTTTGACTCTAAGATGATGCAGAATCATTTGTGCACAGTCAGGCTTTCAAAAAAGAAAGCTGAGTTAAAAAAAAATCTTATTGTTTTCAGCCCCACTCACCCCCCTCCAAAAAGGGCCAGGTGTTCCAGGCCACAAAATTACCAATTAACACATACACGGTCATCTTAAGGGCTTGATTTTTAAAGCACATGGTCAGTGTTTATTTTACATTGTGTGATCTTGATCTTACCTGTATTTGGTAATTTCAAATTTGACTCCAATAAACAAATGTGTGTGTTAATTACTTTTCTTGTGACAAAATACCCAACAAAGGCACTTAAGAAATGAAAACAGTATTTTCACAGTTCAAGGGCACAGCTCACCATGGTGGAGAGCAAGGAGCTTAGGCAGCTGTTTTCATCCAATCTGAAGTCAGGGACAGAACAATGAACGCTGATGTTCAGTTTTCTCCTCTCGATTTAGCCCAGAACCCCAGCCCATGGAATGATGCCTCCCATGGTCAGGGTGGGTCTTTCCACCCCAATTAATGAAGCCTATCCCTTCATGTCCAGAAATTCCTCTCCAGTGTTATTCTAGATCCTGACAATTTGACAATATTATCCACCAGGATGTGTAACTGTTGTTTAAAATACACAACAAGAATTTCACAGATTGTCAAAGAAAGAAATACTTACTCGTCTTTAGAAAACGATCCCCATATCCCAACTACATAGAGCTCCTTTGGCAAAGTGTCCTGCCCCCTCCACGAAGGGTTGTTGATAGGCTTACTGACAGCAAGAGCAAAACAGTGTAGGCACAGAAGGGATAAGGGTTCTCTTCAATAGATATTAAGTATAGAGCTTCCTCAAATATGTAACACAAACCTTACTGATTCACAGAAGCCCTGGGATTTCAGAGAAGGAAGCTGTCTAAAGGAAGTGACCTCTGATTAGCAGAAGGAAACCAAGCAACTTGGTAAAACAACCTTTGGTTTTGTTCGGGTGAATCGCCTCATCTTACTTTGTAAGTATCTCAGTAAGAAAACTGTCGTTTGGTGATGTCTGACCTCTGTCCTTTCCCTGAAATCACACACTCCTGGCATTTCAGTGTTGCTGACAGTTTCCTTGAAAATCTGAAGTGGTTTGTCATGAGCTGGTTAATCCGGGACCACCACCAGACTTTGCGCGTTAACTGTGATTGCTGGCAAGGAGGCCCAGCCAGAGAATCACGCAAGGAAGAGCGAGAGGCTGCCGCAGAGTCAAGCAGCTGAAGCTCAACTTTATCCAGCTACAAAACTCGCACTTAAAGGACAAAGTTGAGTATTTTAATCATAAATCCCTGTGAAGATGAAACTGGTTCCAATAACTTATCCTCCGATAAGTCAACCTTGCCAGTCACCACGATGCCATCTCTCAGGGATCGGGAAAGGATTGAATTATGGTAGTATTAAAATACTTTACAAAATTTGGATGCAACCACCAAACAGTTGTAATTGTGCTTCTTTTAAAAATATCATCGGTAAAAAAGGTTGAGCCAAATAGAAATAAAGATTCATGCTTCTGCGAATGAGTTGAAAAGGAATATCGCGACAGTATGCCTGCTCACCAATGAAACTGCCCCCTCAGCCCTGAGCCATGAGCTCTGCCTTGACGGTACCAGTACTGTATTAACATTAAAGTGTCCTGTTCCTGAGGGGCAGCGCTCAAGACCTTTACTGAAGCTTAAAAACAAAAACTCGAAAGAAAACACCCTTCTGGAGCCAGAGAGATGGCTCAGCAGGCAAAGGTGCTCGCCACCTGCAGGTCCAATCTTGATAATGTGAGTTTGATCCTGGAGCTCAAGTAGAGGAGGAAGGAGAAGAGTGACAAGTCCTCAGAATTGCCTTTTGACCTCCACATGCACACCGTAGTACTCACACCCTGCCTCTGAGTAAGAACAGAAACAATGATAACAATATTACGTGCCCCCCTCCCCCCCTCCCCTTCAGACTTGTAATTTGTCTCCTCGGGCCTGCTGGACCAAAACACACTTCCCTAGAGCGCATTTTCACTCTGATCTCCAAGATTCACAAATGACTTTTGCTAATTATTAACAATGTTTATTGACTGAGTGCTTGGGTCGGACATGCATAATCTCTTACTGTTCCCAACCCTCAGGTCTTCTGGCCGCGGGTCTCATGTTTATGCCTGCAAATGGTTTGGTAAATAGACACGAATCATGACAGTTTAGCAGAAGGGCCAGTAAAATAAATGTATTTTAATTGTACTCATTTTTATCATTTATAATAAAAGGAGAGTCATAAGTAACATATGTGAAGCATGTGGTACCCCCCTCGCC
>NC_022009.1:75917143-75941776 GCF_000317375.1 Microtus ochrogaster
AAGCCACTAGAGAAATCCTCAGACTGAAAGAGAGCGAGTTCCTGTTTTATTCTGCCTTATGTTCTCTAGAGCTGGGATTAAATACATGCGACTCCCCAGTACTGGGATTGAAGGTGTGAGACACCACTGCCGGCCCTTTAGTGGCTTAGTTTTCCCTTCTGGCCTCCAGGCAAGCTTTATTTATTAAAATACAAATGAAATATCACTACAGCATGGTAGCACCCATCTTTAGTCCCAGCATTTAGGAGGGAGAGACAAGCACATCTTTATGAGTTTGAAGCCAGCCAGGTCACATCCAAAAACCAGGGCAATTTAAGAAGACCCTGTCTCAAAAAATTAAAAGAAGAGAAATAAAAAAAGAAAAGCAAAAAAGAAAATCTTTTAAAATCACATCCTGTGACTTGAAGAATGACAAACACTTGAAGCCATTTTTAATTTTCATTATATTTTATTTCATGTCTGTGGGTGTTTTGTGCACATGCGTGCCTGTGCTCCACATGTCTGGTGTATGAGGAAAAGGGGCGTTGGATCTCCTGGAACCAGAGTTACAGATGGTTGTGAGCTGCCATGTGGATGCTGGGAATGGAACCCAGGTCCTCCGGAAGGGCAGCCAGTGCTCTTAACCACTGAGCCATCTCTCCAGCTCCGAGCCATTTGTTTTTGCTAACACATTCTAACAACCCAGAAAGTCTCAACTGCATTATTTGATATAGTCGCTGTTTTGAGGATTAGATAATGTAGTATTTTCTACTTGGATATCAACTCTCAAAACACCAACCTTGAGTTAGTCATAAGGCTTCAAATCCCAAATCTCTGACTTGTTTCCATCGGCTATTTCCTTGTGGGATGGCAGAATTTATAGATGGACGAAAAATAAGTACAGAGCAATACAAACCCAACAGTGCAGTTATACCTATCCAACATGCATTATGGTGACTCAGGGAATATTGAGGCGTGTGTCTCTTGGTGGGCCTATGGCTTTATGAGGTGAGAGCAGGGGAATGGGAACATGGGAGATGATGGTTCACTGGGTCCAGGGAGGCAAGGACAGCAAAGGTGGGAACCTCTCATTAGATCCTAAAAAGCTAAAAATTTTGAAAACATACTCAAACACACATACACACATGAATGCATGCATGGACAGACAGACAGACAGACAGACAGACAGACACAGAGAAAGACAGAGCAAGAGAGACAGAGACAGAAAGACTATATTTATCTTCCATTGTTCTGGTTAAAAGTGGGCAAGCAGCTAATAAAGTTTGCTGATCAGTAGCTCAACTTCTAACAAATGATGCTACCAGAATAGGAACATTCCCATTTCTTAGGAGTATCCCAGTCCCCAAAGAAGGTATACATAGGAACAGGGGTGGAGAAACTGAGGGGGTAGCTGAGGGTAGAGAAACTGAGGGGGTAGCTGAGGGTAGAGAAACTGAGGGGGTAGCTGAGGGTAGAGAAACTGAGGGGGTAGCTGAGGGTAGAGAAACTGAGGGGGTAGCTGTGGGCCAGAGTAAACAGTTCTTTAAGTTGCTTCTGTCAGGCATTTGGTCACAACCACCATCATCAAGCCAACTAATACAGACGGCAGCAGAGCCTGGTTGTGCTGGCACGCATGAGAAAGCTTGTTGAAAGAGATTCACAATCTAATTTGCAAAATATAGACACAATTTAAATGTTTGTGAACTTGGACAAAAATATAGTCATTTATTAGATAGACTACTATGGAGTCTATAAAAAGGGCAGTTCCTTGAACATGGAGTACTGATATTCCCCCCCTCTGGTGTGTCTGTGTGTGTCTATGTGTGTTTGTGTGTGTGTGCATATGCATGTGTGCATGTGTATGTGTGTGCTTGTGCTGTTGCCAGGAGTAATGCCATCAGGAAACATACATCCCTGGGCTACTTCCAGGAAGCTTTATCCATTTTCCCTAAACTTGAGGCTTACACATGCACCCAAGGGTTAAAATGTGGCTCAGTTAGTGGAGCATGCAAGAAGCCCTGGGTTTGATCCCCACCACCAAACGTGGGGTGTGGTAGCACACCCTTGTAAGCCATCATTTGAGAGGTAGAGGGCCAGAAGTCTGGGCTCATCTTTAGCTGCATATTGAATTCAAGGTGAGCATGTGCATACCGGCTACATGAGAACCCATCTTAAAACCCAACCCAAACAAACCTCAAAACCAGAACCAAAAACCAACCAACTCCATAAACAACAATAACAAACTGCAGCAAGATAGACACACATAAAAGAGACAGATTCAGAACAGTGTGGTGCCGTTTCTGTTTAAAAATTTAAAATAGCTATTTTATGTATATTCTTGTTGGTTAAATAACTTCTTTGGAAAAAAAGACAATGAAATGACAACTTAGTTACCTTTGGGGAAGGCAGCTGGGTGAAATACAGATGAAATTTTATTGCACAATTTGTTTGTTTATTTATTCATTTATTTGCTTGTTTCGGGAAAGGGTATCACAAGGTGGCCCTGACTGGCTGGAGCCCTCAATGATCCTCCTTCCTTAGCATCCCCTCCTCCAGTCCTGGGATTTCCAGCCAGAACACTGGGCAGTTAAACAGATTTTGTGCTATTCAATCTTTAACACTTTGAGTTTTACTTATTTTGAAAATGTTTATTAAAAAGAAAACCTACCAGTGCCTTTACTATGTGTGGCCTTCCAGGAAACTTTTCAATTTGAGAAGCAGTGAAACAGGTACGTGAAGTAACAACAGCTAACGCTCTAATCTGATATGTAGTTTCTAATTCGCGTTTTCAATAACAGAATTCTTTATTATTTCTGAATGCAAGGAAAAATGAATGCAAATTATTCTTTAGTGAGCAAAGCCAAGAAGCGTCGGTGAAACGAGAAATGAGGGCCCTGAAGTTAGCTAACAGGAAATTCAAAACGCATCGCATCCCTGGAGGGCCACTGCTGTCGGTGTTTGCAGTGACTTTCTTGACACCACAGGCAGTTCCTGGACGCCAAGGGATTAGCTGAGCGCTGACGCCAGTAGAGCAGATAGTTTGTCAGATTTTTATCTTTTCAAGAAAACCTGACGTGCTGTTGGACATGGAGTTTCCAAACCTATCCAAAGGAAAGCTGTGGCCACCAGGCATCTCGGAGAGGCTGTCCAGCACGAATCAAGGGAGCGGGCAATGCGGGACTTTTAAAGGACCGCGCAGTACAGTTTTCCGCGCTTGCGGAAGAAACACAACCAGTCATTCCGACCCCTAACGGTGCGGTGCGTGCTGTGGCCCTCATAGCTAGACCTGTTTTGTGAATGGGTTATTTTAGATCCTGAGCTCCCATCCGCCACCCCTAGGGCATCAGAGAGCAAACCCGACCAGGGAAGGAACTGGAGCGGCGGGACCAGCGTGCACCGGCCTGGGTGCTGCCATGGTGTTGCCATGTAAAGTGTCTCTTACACCATTTACTTACTTATTTACTTATTTATTTATTTTTTGGGGGGGAATTTCCTAGAGTTTCAGTCAACCGGGTCCAATCTGAGATGCAGGTTCCCGCCCGGGGTCGGGCGTGGCTGCTGGCTGCCCTGCAGGCTCCGCCTCCGGTTCGGGCGAGCCCTTTAAAAGCCGGGCGGGCGGGTTCTCTCTCACTTAGCGCTACTTGGGCTGAGGGTGCGATTCCAGTCACCTCAGCTCTGCCAGCATCGCAGGTACCATGGCGCAGGAGCTGCAGCACCCCGAGTTTGCGCGAGCGGGCCAGCAGGCGGGGCTGCAGGTGTGGAGGGTCGAGAAGCTGGAACTGGTGCCGGTGCCGCAGGGTGCCCATGGTGACTTCTACGTCGGAGACGCCTACCTGGTGCTGCACACGGCCAAGGCGAGCAGGGGCTTCTCCTACCGCCTGCACTTCTGGCTGGGTAAGCGGTGAGGGGCACAGGGCTGCCCAGGGTCCCATCACCTGGGTGAGATGGGTGACACTCAGCTAGCACTCTCTCCTAGCCCCAGGTCAGCTCCTGGTCGGCTGTAAATGGGATGAGGTGAGTCACCCAGGAGGCGAACCCATGTCGGCCTTGACCAAACCTCTTTTTGTAGTTCATGCTCATTCCTCCGGCTTTTCCCTTTAACCCAAACCCCATTCTATTCCTGGGCGGCTGCCTGAGAAAAACCCGGGTGCTGGCCAAGGACTGAGAGCCCTCGGGCAAGTTCAGCCCTGGTTTCTCAGGCAGGGCGGAGATGAAGTCTAACTTGTTTGTGGACAACTGTGCAGCTGGAGAGAAAACGCCACGCCCAGTTCCAAACTTTTATTTATTTTTATTTGCTGCCTTGGGGCACCAGCTTAGGCTTCTTCGCTAATTGAGACTAGTAGCTTGTGCCACTCCAGACCAAGAGTCTCCGTGTGCAACAGCGCTTGCGTGTTTGGGGGAATGAATACAACCATCATCCATGTTTAAAAATTGCTCTGTATGGCTGGTATATTTCTTTGGATAGGCTGTTTCGTTTACAATTTTTCATTTATTATTCATTGGTGTTAACAAGGACACAGTGTGGACCAGAACAGCTCCCTTCAGCGGTCGTAATTATTTGGAGCTGCTTTGGCGCCAGGCTTTCAGGACACTGGCCCTGTGTTCCACCGTCTCCACCTTCTGCTTTTACCCGTAAACATCCTGAATGTTCAACCTCTCCCGGTGAGGTCCTGTGCCAGTAGGCACACCCCGCCTGACAACGTGCAGAAAATCTGAGCCTTCTTTTCAAACTCGCTTGCCTCCTGATACAAGTGTGTCTTTCGGTATATTTATTCTTGAGCCCAGGGGGGGAAGCACACAAAACCACACACTTTGAAAGCCACCGTTCAACTTTAGTTTCTAACATCTGAAAATTTTTAAGGAACAAGTGAAAACATTTAGAAGTGATTCTCTAAGCATTAGCAGACGCCAGGAGCGGGCATCTGAGACAGGAAACACAGAGAGGAAGGGGGTGTCTTTTACAGTCCTGGCTGCTTGCTTATGGTGGCTGAGCTCCCTGCTGTTTGTTTCCTTGGGCAATGCCTCTCCAGTCACACTACACTGCAATCTGTGTTCTATTCATGAAACAGTGACCCCAGGTAGAACAACCTTCACACTGTGCATTTGGGTCTGGAGTGGATGTGGGTCTCAAGTGTCATCAGGGTGAGTTTAAATGGGAGAAAATGCGCTTGCTGTTCCCAAGTTGCGTTTGGCTTCATCCACAGAGTGCACACCGAAGGCTCTGAGTCTAAGTCTTTAATTCAGTGCACTTTTCTTAGCCAAGCAGGCACCTTAAGTATTGTGCTCCGCCAGATTCATAGATTCACTTAAGCTGTTTCTATGCGTTTGTTTGAAGCAGGGCCTTACAACTAGGCTGGCCCAGAACTCTCTGGAACTTAAATATAGCCCAGATTGGCCTCTCATGCTCTATCCTCCTGCCTCCATATCCTAAGTGGCTCACTTATACTTCCAATTATCCATTTAGTGCCAACCAGTTTCACAATTATAATAGGACATAGTCTATTTGGGCAGAAACAGCTTACGATCTTAAAAGCCTTCAAAAACTAAAGCGAATAGTATATTAATGACAATCTAATTCATCTATAAATTCAGGCTGCCCAGGAGCTTGCAAGTCACTTGAGATAGTTTAAGAAACTTTCCAGAGAATTTAGAACCCCAAAGGATTTGTAAGGAAAAAAAAAAAAAAGATAAAACATTGGTAGAACGTGATTCGTGACCAGAGAGGTTTCCAGGCTCTGTGTGACAGGGACAAGAGCTGTGACAGACACAGGGAAAGTAAGGCAGGTGGGGAGATTCTATCAAAGGAAGAAGAGCCAGGACACCTTCAGTGTTCGCCAGGAGCCTTTCCCATTTCCGGTCTCCAGGCAGTCCCATCTGACAGTTTATTCTGATATCGGAATAGGGAAGAGTTCACAAGATTAGTTAGAGGTGGAAGAATGCTTGACTTCCTGAAGGAAATGAGGAAGTCAGCCAGAAGAAGTTAAGTTAAAGAGAGGCTGCCTGGGAGAAATGCCCAGGGTACAAAGGAAAGGATAGACCCGGCAGGAGGAAGCAAGCAAGGTGGGAGGGAGGCAGGCGGGACTATGGAGCAAAAAATGCTGACAGCCTTCCTTCTGGTCTGCCCATGCTGTTTCCACACACATTACACAGTGTGGTAATGCTGTCTGTCTAGAAGCAGTGAAAGAAAAAAGCTGTTGCCTGCAGCTCAAAATGTTTTATACTACTCCTCGGAAAACATTTCGGCTTTGTGTCGAGCAGTTGAGCTGCACCCAGCTTTTGTTTCTGGTTTCTCACAGCATTCAGTCTGTAGTTAGGGGTGAGTTTAAAGATGCTACGGTGCCGTCAACCTTATTACAAACACCTTCCCTCACCCCTTCTCCTTGCCAGCTCCAGATGTTAATGTTTAAAAACAGCATTCAATGATGTCATGCTGTGTGTGCGTGCCTTTGTGTGTGTGTGTGTGTGTGTGTGTGTGTGTGTGGTGTGTGGCCTTACCCAGGGCACTGGGACACAAAAGGACTAGATTATGATATATAACATAAAATATACAATACAAGGATCTCATAACATACAAGGGGCTAGTGACAATGCCAAGGAACTGATTGGTGGGCCAACAAGATGGCTCAGTGAGTGAAGGAGCTTGCTGCTTAGACCAAGCCTGACTACCTCGGTTCCATCCCTGGAACTTACGTGGTGGAAGAAGAGAAGCAACTCCTGACAGTCGCTCTCTGATGCCCACACACGTGCTGTTACCACGTGTAGAAAAAAATGAAAAGAAAGTGGCTTGAGGGTCTTCTTGGCGATGGAGCTCTTTAATATCTGGACTCTGAAGGCAGACGTGGGGATTAGCACACGTGGTAAGACTACACAGCTCTAACCACATAAACCCATCCGTGGGAACACGTAACACTGGGGAAGTACAAGTAAGGCTGACTGCATCCCTGTGGGTGTCGGAGTTGTGATCCCCGGTGCAAGTCTGTGCTCCCTACCTTCAGTCCTACTCTGTGCTGTGCCACACGTGTTTTACAGAACGGCCAGTAGCTCCATACGTTTTCAGCAGACGCCACTCATCGTGTTGAGTAGTATCCCGTCTGGTCCCAATGTGGCGATATCTTTAAAATTGGGAATGAGAACTAGGTAGGTCTAGCTGTGAGACCTCTTTAAATCTGTGTTTTGTTTATAAATTCGTCCCATTTCCCAGTTTTAGAAGTTTCCTGCCACACAGACGAGTGTGTGGATATACATACACACATAAAATATAAAGCAACAAAGACAGGGTGACATGGCAGACATCGGTAGACGGGCTTAGGAAAACAAGGGATGAGGTCACAAACAGAATTCACGTGGGACATCAAATGAAGTCATAATAAGCAGGATTCAGACACAAACGTTTCTAGTACCTGCTAGAGTTGCATCATAGCTCAATAGACTTTGACTCGGTTCCACACCTGGAAAAGGTTGATACTGGCTTCTTTAAGACTTTTCAAGCTTTGCAGGCCAGGACTTTGGTTTATGCGTTCTGTTATTCCCTGGCCCAGTACAGTGCACAACATCAGCAGACAAGAGCATGGTCTAATTAACTTATTTCCATTTCATTCGTTAACTTCATGCCCACCGTTCATACCTAACTCAAAAGAGCCATGTTTCAACTCGTCAGATCAGAATGGATCTGTCCTTACATCTTCCTTGATAACTTTGATCTCAACCTTGGCTTAAGCGTCTCTCTTAAATTGTCTCTGTGTGAAATTTACACCAAGATCTACTGTTATGAGAGCTGGAAAAATGGGCCAAGAACAAAAGCAGCATCTTTTCGGATTGCAGAACTGCATGAGGATTTTTAAGGTGCATGTTAGAACACATTGGGCCACAGAACGTTTACAAAGCTGTTGCCATATAAGTACTGTTCTGGCTGCTGAGATTTTGTCCGAGAAGATCTTTGCTATGTAGGTCACCTCTGAACAAGGAAGGGGAACTGTGAAGGAGCTTAAGAACTTGCAATTCCCTAGTCCAGCTAACTGGCTTCTTCTCCTCAATTTTGGTGAACTTCTGTAGGCAGGGACTGCTTGTTCATTCCCGGCCACCCAGACCTGAATAATCACACAGAAACTATATTAAGTACAACAGTGTTTGTCCTATTAGCTCAGGCTTCTTATTAACTAACTCTTGCATCTTAAATTAACCCATTTCTATTAGTCTGTGTATCGGCACAAGGCTATGGCTTACTGGTAAGGATCCAGCTTCTGTCTCCTTCGGCAGCTACATGGCATCTCTCTGACTCTGCTTACTCTCTCTATATCTCTGTTTTGATTTCCCACCTGGCTTTACTCTGCTAAGCCACTGACCAGAACAACTTTATTCATTAACCAATAAAAGCAACAAAGAAGGAAACCCCACACCAAATTTCACTTGGCATTATTCTGGGAAATACGGTCACTGCTTCTAAACTTGTGGCTCATTGGGGAAAGATATATACTGTGGTTACCAAAGAATTTACTGTTAATAGGAACTGTAATAAATGAATTTATGTGGGGCTGAGGGATAGCTCAGTGGTTGGGAGTGCTTCCTGCTCGTGCAGAGGACCTGAGTTATGTTCTCAGCACCCACACTGAGTGGCTTAAACTGCCTGTAATGTCAATTTTAGAGGGTCCAATGCCTTTTTCTGGAGTACCTGTGCTCCCGTGCACATATCACACACAAACAAACATGCAAATCATTTCTAAAAATCTTTAAAACACATGTATTGTCCTTCTTAAGTGCTTGCTGTTTAGAGTTCTGTGAACCTGTTAGGAAAGTCTTTTATAACCTCAAGAACTACTCAGCCTTTCCCAGTGCCCATGACCTCCACAGTATCATGATATAACTAGGTTCATTTCATGGGGCTACTTGAATGCCATTCATATAAAACGCTAGTACTGTGTGGCCCATGGTAAGAGTGCTATAAATGTGTTGGTATTTGAATTATTACTCATAATTTTCATTCAGCTCAGATGTAGTAAGGTTTATGAAGGTTTAGGGTTGTGGGATTTTTTTAAAATGAACTGTGAGTCTTCCTCAAGTTATCTTGGTTCTGAACATCTCATACTGCATAGACACTGGCGCAGAGAAGCCTGGGTAGATTCTATTTCATAATTGTAAAAGCTAATTGTATACTGTCTTAAATTCTATCAGATGCGTAGCATTTGAGAGACATCAAGACATTAGTTCCTTCCGTCAGTGACTATTTCATAGAACAAAGTGAAGAGATAGCAAAGGGTCGGGAATAGGATCCAAACCAGGGGACGGGTGAAGCTTTATTCATTTTCCTATCTTAAAAACCATGGCGTTATCTCCTTATGGCCCACAAGTACTTCTCACCGGCACCCTGTGAGCCTGACTGAGTGATGATGAAGGAGCCCAAGGTGTTTCCTGGCAGAATCTAACTTCCGTATGAAGTGAATGCTTTCCTGAGTCCCGCTAGCGTGGATTGATTTTTCCCCAAGCAGATCTACGTCATAGTGCTTCTTTACATTTTTTTTTTAAAGAAACTGGAAAAGTCAGGAATATGAAAAAACTTCTGGGTATGAGCCACATAGCATCACATGTTGCTCCTGATAAGGGGTCTTTCGGCAGCAGATTGCTGTCCAGAAACATCACCGAAACGAAAGCTTCTCCATGTTTACCTGTCCATTGATGTTGCCATTGTTCTGTTGGGAGAGGTAGCTTTAGCCTAATTGATTACCCAATACAAACTGGGTCAGCCCTCAAACTGCATACGCAGGCAACAAAGATGGGCTCAGAAGGTTGGGTTAGTCTAGTTGTGTGTGCCTGTATCTGTCTATATCTACAGTCAAAGTACAAGAGGATATCAATTTGAAAAGAAAGGAATGGGAGGGGGTGGAAAGAGGAAATGAAAAGGGGGAAGCAGTATGATTATATTTAAATTAAAATATATAAATAAATACGTACGTACGTACATACATACATACATGAGAGCGTCTGGTGTCCTTCGCATCCCCTCTCTGCCTCCATGCTCTTCCTCCAGTAACTGAGGTCTGTCTTGTCTCAGGAAAGGAATGCTCCCAGGATGAAAGCACGGCAGCGGCCATCTTCACGGTCCAGATGGACGACTATCTGGGGGGCAAGCCCGTGCAGAGCAGAGAACTTCAAGGCTATGAGTCTACTGACTTCGTGGGCTACTTCAAAGGGGGTCTGAAGTACAAGGTAAGTGCTTCTGTGGGACGCGGTTCATTGTGGCCTTTTCAAAGGGGTTCTCTTCCTGGTTGTTCACACTGCGTGTCTTCAGGGATCACAACTTTTTGGAGGGCACGGATTTGCTTTTTGTTTGGTCTTAGGCTCTGGGTGAATGTACGAGCATGTGTGTGCATGTATGATTTATCTTCATATTTGTCAGTAGGTACACAGGAAAGGAAAACCAGCTTCAGAAAGTCCAAGACACTCTCTCTTGTAGTCTTAGGCTAATCTCAAACACTGTGTGGTCAGAGATGACCTTGAGTTCCTGATCCTTCTGCCTCTAGCTCACAAGTGCTAGGCTGATGTGTGTGCTGCCATACCTGGTCTATGCTGTGTTTGAGATGAAGAGCCCAGAGATTTCCAAATGCTGAGAAAGCATTCTTCCAGTTGAGACTCGTTCTCAGCTCCTTGGTAACAAAAAAACCCCAACTGTGTAAGTATTAATAAATAGGTCTACCTCCTAAGGCAATGCAAAGGCTAGACCCCTTCTGCCTCACCCTAATTCGCCCAGTAAGCTTTGCAGTTGGACCATCCTTCCCTAGTCCTTCCCACCCTGTCTGCGAACTCAGCTAAAACACAAGGAACACCTTCCCCAAACAGATACCCCAGAAGCAAAACCTCTCTAAGGAAAACAAGGGCCATCAGGTGATCCCCTGTTGCCTCGCTCCTGTGGACTACCTAAGACCTTAGAGCTAAACAGGACTTCTGAATATGTGTTTAAATGGTGGATTTAAGTCAGACCTGGGAGTGTATACCCATGTTATCATGTTTGGTAGGTCGAGGCAGCAGGATCATGAGTTCAAGGCCAGCTTGAGCTACATAGTCACACTTACATCAAAGTTGAGAACGAAACAACAACTAACCAAACAGACCCCCAAACAACGATGAAAAGATGTCAGGTTTATGTCTTTCTTTATCTGATTATGTCCTTGGTTGGCTGTCTCCAATACCACGAGACAAGACAGAACAGCCACAGATTTCTTCTGTCTCTTGATCTCCTTATTTCACACTCGGCTGCAAACCACTTCAAACATGAGATTGCTGCCTCTTGCTTTGTTGAATTCCCATCAGCTCCTCTAGTTTGTGTCAAAAGATCCTGAGGTTTCGTTCATTTCTTTGAACCCAACAGTTCAAGACCTGAGAGTTTCCGCTTGTTCAAAGCAGGTCCGATGGAGTCACCTTGCTGGAAAACATTCCATCCAGACAACTAGCTTGCTGCAGGGGAGTGCAGAAGCTTTTCAAACCCTTAGTTTTCTGAGACATACGATGTATTTCATACTAGTTCCCCAAACAGACACGATATGGGGATTAAGGATTACGGTAAACAAGAAGATTCTAATATACCACATACTCAGGATGAACTTGGCTAGTAACAGGATCTTGAAAATCAAATTCTAGAATACATATGCAAAAGGAAAGATAATAAAAAAGTAACTTTGTAGTATTTGAGTAATTATCTTCTATCAACTTCAAAGTTGCCACAGATCAGCATTTTTCAGAAAGGGGATGTTTCTAAGTGCAGGCCATATAGACCATCGGGGTCGGCTGATTTCTCTGATCAGCCACACGATGCTAATGTGGGTGGCTGCAGGAAGGACAGCACGCTAGGATATATGGCTAACATCAGAGATAGCCAGCCACTCAGAACGGAAGAGGTGACCACATGGCACTGCTTCTCCCCGTTTTTACTTTCAAGTTTATAGATTATACCATTCACGACATGCAAAAACAATATTGAATATACCCCCGTTGGTGCACTTACCATTGGCTCTGTCCTGTCAGGTAAATGAAGCAAGGCTCAGAGAGTCTATGCGACTTATGACGGTTTTCACTAGTCAGTGACCATGTGACTGTCTGACCCTGACTGTCTGACCTCGACGCCTAAGCTGGTAATCACCATTCTCTGCTTCTCTCAACATAAATAAATGACTCAGACATCAGGACGGAGAAAGAGTGGAAGAGTACCCGGGAAGCAGTTTAGTGTTTATTTTGAGTGGGCAAACTTGAGAGAGCCTGCCATTAACAAGTCTCTCAAAATCATGCCAAGTTGCCGTTCACCATGTTCATCTGGGAGCTGCCAGGATCATCTTCCTGTCTCAGGGTTTTTTACATCATTTTTCTTTAGGGAATTTTCAAGGCCAGCAAAGTGGCTACCAAAGTCCATTACCAGTGCTCCCTGGCATTGAATTTCTGGCTCAGATTCTTTTCTCAAGTCGTGATTGTAGACAGCGACCAGCAGACGCGTTTCGCTCACAAACCCGTGCTTCTGGTCCCACTGGCTAGAAGGGTCATCTGCTTAGCTGTGACCCTTCCTAGTGGGAGCAGAAAAGGTCTGTAAGTGTCTAGTGCTAACCCAGACAGTGTTCAGAAAAGAGCTACCTACTTGTCAGTGCAGACGTATTATGGTGCCTTGTTTTGCTCTATTTACTTCTATTATTAGTATTATTGATCTGTATGATGTGTTGGGGGCAGGCTCGCATGTGCCAGTGCACGTGTGTGGAGGCCAGGAGGTCTCTTGATGGAGTCAGTTCTCCCCTCTACCTTTCTGTAGGTTCCTGGGATTCAACTTAGGTCAGCAGGCTTGCCAGGAATGATTTACCCGCTGAGCCACCTTGCCAGCCTGACAACAGACAGCTTCTTTTGGGTAAATGGGGGACAGAACTTGTGGCATCGGATATTAGAAGCAGTATTATTTTTAATTTTAAGAATTATATTTATTTATATATTTATATATGAGTGTGTGCATGTGTTTTGTGTGCATGTGTGTGTGTGTGTGTGTGTGTGTGTGTTGTGTGTGTGGTGTATGTGTGCTGTGGCCCCTTTGTGGAGGTGAGAGGAAACTTGCAGCAGCCAGGTCTCTCCTTCCACTGTGTGGGTCCTGGGGATCAAGCTCAGGTTATCAGGATTGGCACCCAGCATCTTTACCTACTCGGTCATCTCACGGGCCAGAGAGCGGATTATGTTTTTTTTTAAAAGAATGTTAAATTTTCAAGGTATAAATTGCTCTGAGGGTTCACTCTATGGGATTAGTCTGAATGTTTTATATGTGAAAAGGAGGCCAGAGGTCACAATCTAGATTTGCTTCTACATTATAACTTCTTCTTTTCACATACTATCCTTTACTATTTTTAATAAAACAGATCACACTGTATTTCTACTTATTTTTAAAACATGGCATGTTCTCGGAAAGCTGAAGCAGGATGGTTGTAAATTTGAGGCCATCCTGGGCAACTTAATAATGCTGTTTAAAAAATGTGTGTCTATGTATGTATGTGTGTATGTATATATGTATAGATATGTGCATGTAGATATACAAACATAATAGAGTATATAGATATATAAATTTATAATACAGCCTCATAATTATGTATGTCATCTTTTTGCTGATTATGAAAGTAAAGAAACAGTTCCTAACATCTAATTAGGAAAAGAGAAGAATGTGAGAGGCGACGGCAGTACTCACAAAGCTGAAGTGAACAACAAACAGTCTTTCTCTTCAGAACTGCTCTTTCAGTGCCCTTCGTTTTGCTCTGTTTGGGGCTGTAGAATCAGGATCTGTATCTCCCTTAATTTAAGACAAAAATGCTCAGTCCTGGGTTTTTTGTTTGTTTTTGTCTCCCTCCTAGGAACAGCCCCCTCTTAGCCACATCTCTTTCCTTCTCTGCTCTGCGACAGGGGGATGGTTGGGACCCTCCTTTCTGTGAGTGACAATGGAAGGCTGGGTACCTGTTCTGAGCTACTGTACTTTAGGTGCCTCATCTCCAAGTTTTCCAGCCTCCTGCTGCTTTCTTGCTATAGTCTGTCTGGGAAACATGAGGGCAATCAACGTTGACTTTTCTTTTTATGCAACAGGTCCTCAGTGAATATTTTTAATTTTATATTAGATTTTTATGATGGAGGAGAGCAAAGTAACCGATTGGCCTGTTGATTTTACCAATAATTCTCTTTCCCCATTTCACGGTCCACCTGGCCTGCCGTTGTGTTTTCGTCCTGGCCCAGCCTGTGCATTCTTGCCTTGCCCCTGTTGTGTCTGGGTAGCAGTCTCACTTCTCTGTTTTGTGCTGTGTTTTCCTCCCCTTGACCAGGCTGGAGGCGTGGCTTCAGGATTAAACCACGTTCTCACCAACGACCTGACAGCGGAGAGACTCCTGCATGTGAAGGGCCGGAGAGTGGTCAGGGCCACGGAGGTTCCTCTCAGCTGGGACAGCTTCAATAAGGGTGACTGCTTCATCATTGACCTTGGCACCGTAAGTTTCATGGGCACACACCTTCAAAGATAACCACGTCCACATACTTGGCAGCGGTGCAAATGACACACAATTTGAGACTTCAAGGTTTTTTGTTCTCTGACTGGTTTAGAATAGAGGAGTGATTTGGTTCTTCCTACCATAGAACAGAAACTGAACAATATTCAACATATTTCCCCATCACTCTGGACAGATTTCCACTTGTTATTTTTGTCTTTGATTGTGTGTGATAAAATATGGCTTGAGGTGGAGGAAATGATTCTCTAAGCAACCAAAGGTTCCAGAATCTAAGCTGGCCATATAACGATTCTAAACATATGGAAGAACTAAGAAGAAAATATTTTAAAATATGAACATATATGAGTACGTATGCATGCCATAATGCTTCATATTTTTTCAATGATCTTAAGGTTATTAGATGAAAAACCAGAGGTACAAATATTCTCATCATCTTAATAGCACGGGCAGTGGTATTTTGTATCAAACTTACTTTTTCTCCCAGGAATTAGGCTCCTTTAATGTCAGGCACATTTCTTAATCATTTTTGTTATAACAAAGAAGAATTTAAGGCCTTATGTTAGAACTGGTTTATATGGTGTCTTTTAGACTTTCAAAGTCATAGTAAAAGGCATTCCCTGCTCCTGAAGAACCACGTGCCACGGCATAAAAAGACATGGAAGATGGATCCTCCCTCTTCTGATGTAATTCACAGCCATGTTCTGAGAGTCATTTCCTACACTACAACAAGCCGTACACAGAGTCCATGGCTTCAATTAGTACTTGGTTTGAATTGCCAAGACCCCATTTAAGGTTGCATAGCCTTTAAATGGTGAAGCCAGAGCTGGAGTTCAGGTTTATCTGATTCTCCTCTAAGCACTGTTTTACTGTAGCTAGCTGGCTGTATTTGTGATAAAGCAGTAGACAGACGCCAAAGGTTTATTCTGCAGAAAAGGGAGCAGTAAGGACTCTAAAAGTAGAGCTATATGGTTAGTTTCATGTGAATAGAATTAATTTGTCAACAACAAAGGAATGAAGTGTGTTAAGGTTATAGTTTGGAGATAGCCCCAAAGCACAAGCTTCACCCACTCCTCTAAGTTAGGGTGTGTCTATAGTTTCAATACTGTTAGCCTATAATTTGATTGTTTTGGTTCATAGCATCTGTGTGTTCTACTGAGATTCCACTAATGCCAATACTCAAAATACAGTTTCCACTCCTGCACTGGGTGTCTGGACAGGCGAATGGCTGCTTCCTTATTCTGAGTTGAGTCAATTTCATGAGGAATTCCTTCCAACTTTAAAACCCAATCCATTCCACTAGTCATATTTGAGACCTGGATTTTATGTCTGGGCACAAACCAGCTACTGGGCTACTCTCTCATTACCCTACACCAGAAACAAAGAAATACTTATTGGAAGTAAAAGACTGTTTCTAGGGGTTGCAGCTTGGTTATCATATACTTAATGGCTAATATCCACATATAATGAATACATACCACGTTTATCTTTCTAGGTCTGGGTCACCTCACTCAGGATGATTTTTTTTTTCTAGTTCCAGTTATTTGCCTGCAAATTTCATGATGTCATTTTTTTAAACAGTGGAGTGATACTCCATGCACCACATTTTCTTTACCCATTCTTCTGTTGAGGGGCATCTAAGATGTTTCCAATTTCTTGCTATTATGAATAAAGCAGTAGTGGACATGGTTCAGCAAGTATTCTTGTGGTAAAATGAAACCTTCTTGGGATATATGCCCCAAAATGGTAGAGTTGCATCTTGAGGTAGATTGACTCTCATCTTTCCGAGGAATCGCCACACTGATTTCCATAGTGACTGTACAAATTTGCACTCCCACCGGCAATAGATAAGTATTCCCCTTATTCCACATTCTTGCCAGCGTGAGCTGTCACTTGTGTTTTTGATCTTGTCAATTCTGACAGGCATAGATGGCAACTTAAAGCTGTTTTGATTCATTTCCCTGATTGCTAAAGATGTTGAACCTTTCTTTACGTGTTTCTCACTCATTTAAGTTTCTTCCATGGAGAATTCTTTGTTTAGAACTTATCTCATTTCTTCTTATTTAGTTTTTTTGTTAATTTTTAAAGTAATTTATTTATTTTTATTTTATGTACATTGGCATTGTATCTGTATGTTTGTCTGTGTGAGGGTGTCAAATCTTTTTTCCTTTTATTTATTTATTTATTAAAGATTTCTGTCTCTTCCCCGCCACCGCCTCCCATTTCCCTCCCCCTCCCCCAAACAAGCCCCCCTCCCTCCTCAGCCCAAAGAGCAATCAGGGTTCCCTGACCTGTGGGAAGTCCAAGGAACACCCACCTCCATCCAGGTCTAGTAAGGTGAGCATCCAAACTGCCTAGGCTCCCACAAAGCCAGTACGTGCAGTAGGATCAGAAACCCATTGCCATTGTTCTTGAGATCTCAGTAATCCTCATTGTCCGCTATGTTCAGCGAGTCTGGTTTTATCCCAGGCTTTTTCAGACCCAGGCCAGCTGGCCTTGGTGAGTTCCCGATAGAACATCCCCATTGTCTCAGTGTGTGGGTGCACCCCTCGCGGTCCTGAGTTCCTTGCTCGTGTTCTCTCTCCTTCTGCTCCTGATTTGGACCTTGAGATTTCAGTCTGGTGCTCCAATGTGGGTCTCTGTCTCTGTCTCCTTTCATTGCCTGATGAAGGTTAATATTCAGGAGGATGCCTATATGTTTTTCTTTGGGTTCACCTTCTTATTTAGCTTCTCTAGGATCACTAATTATAGGCTCAATGTCCCTTATTTATGGCTAGAAACCAAATATGAGTGAGTACATCCCATGTTCCTCTTTTTGGGTCTGGCTTACCTCACTCAGGATAGTGTTTTCTATTTCCATCCATTTGTACGCAAACTTCAAGAAGCCCTTGTTTTTTACTGCTGAGTATATAGTTGGGATATTAATCCTCTATTCAATGTGGAGTTTGCTAATATCTTTTCCCATTCTTTGGACTGCCACTTTGTCTCAATCCTTTGTTTTATATTTGCTTTTGTGTTTAATGTATCCCATTTATTAATTGCTGATCTTAATGCTTATGCTAATGGTGTTCTGTTTAGAGAATTTCCAATACTAATGCGTTCAAAGCCATTCCCCACTTTCTTGTTTATTAGCTTTAGTGTATCTGATTTTATGTTGATGTCTGTGACCACTTAGACTTGAGTTTTGTGCAGGGTGATAAGCATAGATCTATTTGAATTCTCTACATATCCACACCCAGTTAGATCAGCACCATTTGTTGAAGAGGCTGTATTTTTTTCAGCACGTATTTCTGGCTACTTTATTTAAACAAATCAGGTGTCCATAGGTGTGTAGGTTTATGTCAGGATCTTTAATTCAATTCCACCAATCAACATTTATGATTTTGTGCCAATACCATGCTGTTTTTATTAATATAGCTTGTACTACAATTTTAAATTAGAGAAGGTGATACCCCCAACAGTTCTTTCATTGGTTATCTTGTGTGTGTGTGTGTGTGTGTGTGTGTGTGAGTGTGTGTATGTGTTTCCACATGAAGCTGTCCTTTCAAGATCTTTGAAGAATTGTGTTGGAATTTTGATGGGGCATTGCATTGAATCTGTAGAGTGCTTTGGGTAGAATGGCTACTCCTTCATTACCACCAAAAATAAAGAAATACTTATTGGGAGTAAAAACCCAAAGGTATCATTAAGCTACACAGTTCTAAAAATCACCTGCAATTGTCCCTTAAACCTGTGCACTTTTAAGTGTTTGTTTTAGCTTTTAATACATATTTTAAAGCCTTTTACAAGTGGGTGGTTTGCATATTAAATAATAACGTTTTCAAAGACAAAGAAGAAAGACCTCAGTTCTAGTTCATTACAGTGGTCTCAGGTTCTCATCTGTGAAGGTAATTTGATTAGGGGATCTCTGGAGACCTTAAACAAGAAGCCCTTTCCGGTGCCCTGATTCATCGCATTCGCAAGATTTTACATTCTGAAGGGGATGCATTACCCCATTGTTGTCCAAATGTCATAATCCATTTAGTTATCACGAATGACTTCCAAGTCAGCTTTCTAACTATCTACTCTTTGACCTTGGGCAAATGATTAACCTCTGGAACTTTGGTTTCCTCTTAGTCTCACATCCTGGCCTGGCTTCTGATGCTCTCTCTAGCCTCAGCTGACTGGGATTCACCCAGCATGCTCACGCCTGAGAGACAGAAGTCATCACTTCAGTTCTCTGAAGGAACAAAGTCCTCAAAGGTGTGTGTGGGTGATTCCTGTTGAGTGGTGACCCCAGAGGGGCCTGAGGCTTCCAACTCTATGTCACACACTCTTGTCACCGCGCAGAGTATGTGCTGTGCTGTGCTGTGTGAGATGGCGTGGGGCTGAACGTCTTGAAATTATTTCAGAATCTGCTGAATTCAGAACTGACAATGCAAGTCTCTCTGTCTAGGGTTCTACTGAGAGTCATTTTTTGTGAAATTATTACTCTGTGAAACGAATGATGAGTTTCACAAAGGGGCAAGGTAGTTAGATGGGGTAGGCAGGTTAAGGTTCCAATGATATGTGCTTCTTCTCATAGGCAATGCCAGCCTATGGGTCTATGCCCATAAAACCTCAAGGGTTTAGGGTATGCATAACTCAAAAACATCTTTTTGTTTAACAATAAATAATCTTTATTGTAGAGATTTATTTTTGTTTTCAATTGTGTGTTTGCTTGTGTGTCTGTGTGTGAGTATGTGCGTGTGTGCTGACAGGGTCCAAAGAAGGCACCGAAGCCCCTAGAGCTGGAATTGCTGATGATTGTGGGCCACCCAGTCCTGGTGTTGGTAACTAGCTGGGGTGCTCTTCAAGAGAAGTATACACTGTTAACTGCTGAGCCATTTCTCCAGCTCCCGAATTATAGAGTTATCTTCAGCAAAACTCAAGTTTTCCCTGCTTTTAGGCTTCATAGATGAGATGAAGAGGCAGTGTGTTCAGCTACTTCTCAGGGCACGGAAATTTTGTGCACCCTGAAGGGTACCCAGGCAGGATCCTCTTGACTCTGCAGTAAGTGACCAGGAGACCTGTGTCTGAGTCACTAACCTTTAACCCGTTGACTTGTTGCTCAAGGTTTTGAATGGTGGTGATAAGATCTTTGTGATTATCTTGATAACTTTATTTTGGGGTGTGGCACAGTGAACAAAGAGGGACCTTGAACAAGATTATTCTGAACCCTAATATTTCAAGGGTAGCTCTAAGCTAATCATTCAAAGACCACTAGCTGCTTTAGAGGGCACGGACTTGAAGCCTGTGCAGTTTGCTTTAGCACGCAAGAATGACAGATGCAAGTTAGTTCAATGCCCAAAGCTGTTGCTGAAGCAAAGCCAGCTGGACAACACTTAGGTTATATTTGTAACCTAAACCCTGTTTTTAATAATGTTTGAGAAATGTCGCTTTTGTGATAAACAGTATTACTAACGTGATTCTGTACGCCTTCGAAACGCTCTCTCCTGGGATCTTAGGTTTGGGGACATTCTCTCCGCTTAAGGTGTGAATTGCTGAGCATGAGACATGAGATTGTAATGTAACAAGTTTGATCAGTCAGTATAAAAGTAGAGAAAATAGTGGCTATTTTAGGGAGTGGTTTTTATATTTGTCATTAGAAAATAACACGGGATGTGGCTAGATCTTTGCCAGAGCCACCATTTGAGAAGTAGAGGAGAGAGGGTCAGGAGTTCAGGTTCATCCTTGGTTACTGAGTAGGTTCAAGGTCAGTCTGAGCTAAATGAGACCCTGCCTCAAAACCAACAAAACAACAATCCAGCAATGCACCGGTAACTCTCCAGGCCCGGGACGTGTGGCTGGCTTTCACAAATGCGTGTGAGTCAGCCACAAGTGGAGAAGGAGGCCAGGAGGCCTCCCGCGGAGTGGAAATTCCTGTGGCCAGTTTCTGGCCGTGGCCTTCTGCTTGCTATGTTTCCCTGTTAACTCACTGGATGAGTGATGAGGCTTGACCCTGCTCTGGTGCCTGGAACCTGGCACCCTCCCCCAACGTCCAACCACTTCGCTTTGAAAAAGCAGTCTCTACTTCCTTATTCACTAGGCACCAGTCCACAGTGTCTGGCTTATTTTTGGAGACCATTTCTGTGATATCATGGATGCTATACCCTCATACAGTCACTCTCACCCTTGTCCGTCCGTGCGTCTGTCCATACTCCCCCCTCCCCCCCCAGGCTGTCATGGGCACTGTGTGTTACCGCTTCTTACCTTCATCTTCACTCCTTCGCTGGCTGGCTCACCTTCCTTTCTCATCTGCCTGATCTGTGTGCCCACCTGCCACCAAGCAGTGTTTTCTAGGTGGCACTATTTTTAATTATTTTCTTGTTATCACATTCTTTTTTGGGATTGTACTCATTCTCATGGTAATTTAAATGTTATGCCTTGGCAATTCTCCATTTCATAGTCTGTCCCTGAGCTCAGCGTATGTTTGATTTGCCCAGATATTTTAACTTCTATGTATCATGAGACCCTTAAACTGAACAAGTCCAAAAACATCAAAATAAATAAATAGATAAATGAAAAGACGGTCAGGTTCACTCTCATTTCAAACCATTTCTCTTGCTCTCCTATCTTGTAACAGAACCACTGCTCACTGGGGCTGTGGAACTCCAAAGCCAGGAGTGATATTGAAAACTTCTCCCAGGGTGCCTCTTACAGGTAATCACTTTCCACGTCTACTCTAGACCCGCCCATTCTTTCATCACCATTGCTACTCAAGACACCGTGGACGTGTTCTCTCCAGAGGCCACGCCTTTGCTTCTTCAGGTAGCTTCCTTTGCCTGGGATAGTTTCCACTTCTGCAACACCTTCTTCCTGCAGACACCCAACAGCGTCTCGTGCTCAGACACACGTCACGGGAGTTGCCTTCTTTGCAGGATGCCCCCTGACCTCCTTTTCCGGCCTCGACCAGCCTGTGGCAGAAGGTCTCTGCTTATCTGTCTTTCTGTCGGCAGGGAGGATGTCCCACCTCTCGAGGCATTTGCCGCGTTTTCCCTCCAGTCACTCAGCAGCTCCCCTCGCAGGACTTGTTCCTCGCACGAAGCCTGGAACTTACAGGAACTGTTGAGCAGATATGGATACAAACGTGCATCTATGCAGCAGAAAGCACGTGGGCTCACGGGAGCTCGTGATGAGAGATATGGTTTTCGTTGCCATTGACAACTCAGTCTTACTCTATCCTCAGAGGCCTCTTTCCATGGGCGGGTCTAAAATGTAAACTATACACACACTCACACACACACACACACACACACACACACACACACACACACACAATGTTGTGCCTAGGAATAGGGTGAGGTTGGGTATGAGTTGATTAACCTTAACTCACTTAGAAACGTCACTGTAGCAATGTGGTTCTATTTATTGTTTTGATTTCTTATTTCTCCATCTTTGTCCTCTCCTCCTGTGTGCGTGTGTGTGTGTGTGTGTCTGTCTGTCTGTCTGTCTGCCTTCTTCTTTTTCAGTCATGTGCTCCTTCATAGCTTAGGTTGACTGGAATTCATTTGTCTAGCCCAGGTTCACCTCAAATTCAAGACACCCCTCCTGCTTCTGCCTCCCACGTGCTAGGGAAAGCCGTGTGGTTTCCTAGTGTTTTGGAACAAACAATTATTTTGAGACAGGGTCTTATTGTATCCCACACTGGACTCAAAACTACAGTATAGCCAAGGTTGAGCTTCTGGTCCTCTTCCTTCCACCTTGTGAGGACTGTGATTGTAGGTGGACGCCATTGCACCCAGCTGTGTTCATTCCTGAGTTTTGGGCTTTGGCCTCTGTTCTTTGGCCTTTCGCTATGAACTTGGTCTTCTGACATCATGTTCTCCTATCAGCTGCTGTTTAACTCCTCACAGGATCACTGCTTAGTTCTTCCCAAGCCACAACAGAGGGTTGGGCCACTTTGTCCACGTCCACCAGTGGCCTGACTGTCTGGACCATGCCCACCAGTGGCCTGACTGTCTGGACCACGCCCACCAGTGGCCTGACTGTCTGGATCATGCCCCACAGTCATTTCTGCTCTAATTCTCATGCTCAAGGATGACGATATGAGTGATGAATTTGGTCATCTTTGTGTGCCGTTAACAAAAGTGCCACAGATTGAGAAGAGTGAAGGCTTAGTTTGGCTTGTGGTTTCAGTTCATGGTCGCTTGATCCCATTGCTTTGGGGTCTATCTGAGAGCATATCATGGTGGAAATGTCTTGTCTAGGAAATAACTTACTCATGGCATCTGAGCATCTGAGCATCTGAGTAAGCAGAATGGAGGAAGAAGAGGGGCTGGGATCTCAGTATCTCCTTTAAGGTCATGCCACTCTCTCACCACTCGACTAGACAGGCCCATCTCTTAAAGGCCCTGCTTCTTCCCAATAGCATCCCGGGCTGTGATGTCTATCCAAACTATGCTGAAGACAAATCCACTGAGGGCAAGCATACCAGGATGACTGCTTCCAGTCCACTTTCCTTCATCTCTTTCTTTCCTTACATCGTATTATAGTCTCGTCTAAGAAATAGGAACTGTGATCTGGGCGGTGGTGGTGCACGCCTTTAATCCCAGCATTTGGGAGACAGAGGCAGGTGGATCTCTATGAGTTTGAGGCCAACCTGGTCTACAGAGCAAGTCCCAAGATGGCGCAGGCTACACAGAGAAACTCTGTCCTGAAAAACCAACAGACCAACCAAACCAACAAGTGGAGTGTGTGTTAGGAACCATGGTTCCAGTATTTCCTAGCTCCTAAGGACACGACCGTGCTTCTTGGTTCACAAACCATCCTTCCAGGCATCATTCTCTCATTCTCTTCTCAGAATAAAAGTCTTTCTGTTGAGGCGGTGGCTCTGCTAGGCGGTAGAGTGCTTGCCTTTTATACATGGTGCCCTAGGTTCAACCCTTCTGCCGACAAAAGAGAGTCTTTTTCTGTCACAATCCCAAATTCATACAGGCTTTTATTTTTTCTTTGCTTTAGATGAAAAAAAAGTTAGTTTAAAAATAAAAAAACAAGATGGGCTAAACAATTGTTCTTTGTTCTGAATAAATTAGCCCTTACTCCAAAGTAGTGCGTAATAGCTGTTTCCTAAGAGGAGAGCCTGTGGTGAAAGGCAAAGATAAGAAGACTGATAAACTCAACCTGAGATCCTTACACTCTGCCCTGCAGTACAAGCCAGGGCCCATGGCATTGCCTCTCTGCTCGCGAGCGGTGGGTAAGGGTGAAAAGAGCTGGCTTTTGACCTCGAGGTGTGAGGCACAGAGCGTGGCAGGGTAGAAGGTGAGCATGCTGAAGGCACAGCCTCCCTGGAGTCGATGCACGACAATGGCGGAGACGTTAGGATTTCTACTTCAGTTCTCATTTGTGCCTCCATATTTGGATATTTTAGAAAAAATATTTAGATGTTGAACTTGTCATTTAATCCCAAAGGATTCTGAATTTATAGGTCTGGGTGACTCTTGGGCGATCTTGAAGCTCCTTCTGCCTGGGTTGCCTATTCCGGGGTAGTGTGGATGCTGAGAACCACTTCCGGGTGGGAGCTCTCTGCTGGTGCCGGGCGGTTCAGGGCTGCGGGCACGAAGGCTGTGTGAGTCATCTGAGTAGCTGAGTCGCCGATGGACACGGCTACTGGAAACGGCTTTTGATAAGTGGCTGGAAGGTCCCTTTGACTTGCCAAACACTTTCCTCGTCCAGAGAACGGCCTGCTCTCTCTGGTGCTGGTGTGGCAAGAAACGCAAAGCAGGAAACCTGGTGTCAGTGGGTGGCATTGGCATCAGCAGACAAGAACTGTTCGAGCTACTTCCCCTTTCTCTGTCCCTCTAGTGCAGCAGTTCTCAACCTTCCTAATGCTGCAGCCCTTTAATACAGTTCCTCATGTTGTGGGGACCCTAACCAAAAAATTATTTTATTGCTACTTCATAACTGTAATTATGCTACTGTTATGAATCGTAATGCAAACATCTGTGTTTTCTGAGGGTCTTAGGGGACCCCTGTGAAAGGGTCCTCTGATCCCACCCCCAAATAGGTCACGACCCACAGGTTGAGAACCAGTGCTCTAGGGCACTACGTAGAATTACAGAGTCTGTCAGTCCTGCAGGTTTTGTCCTTTTTGTTTTTTTGTTTTTGTTTTTGTTTTTGTTTTTCGAGACAGGTTTTCTCTGTG
>NC_022009.1:75941933-75954489 GCF_000317375.1 Microtus ochrogaster
TTGCTTCTCTTCTGTTACTGTTGCTCTGCCCAAGTGAGGATGCAGTTACTTCTGGTCCCCAAATATTCAGTGGCGTTGTGTATCAATTATTCACCTTCCACCCTTCATTTAAAGAAGCCCCCCTGTGAGAGGGAGCAGCCCTTAAGGGACTGTGCTGCTGAGCCTGGCAACCTGCACTTGGTCCGCAGGACTCAAGTGGTGGAAGGAGACAGCCAACTCCTAAAGGCTGCAGGTTATTCTCTGATTTCCTCAAGTGTTCCACGTGCATCCATATGCACCCAGACACCACACACACACACACACACACACACACACACACACACACACACTGCAATTGTAAAATAAAAGCAAAAAGTAACAAAATGGATTTAAGAGAAATAAATACATATACCACTGAAGAATGGTAAATTAAGTTGGTTATAGTGTATAAATATGCATTTGTTTATCCCCCAAACCAAAGAGGTTAAATGGTGATATGGAGGAATCCAAAATCATTTTGAAGCTTAGAGAACTTTTGGACAAAAGGAGTCTCTTGATGAATTTCTGTATTTAGTTAACTATGTCTAAGGAAAATTGAACACAGGAAAAACCGAGGTGAAGAAGTGAAGTCTGGGCCACCATTCTTCCTTTGTAAAAATTTTAGAAAATAATTCCAATGCAATGTAGTTCTGCCAAGTTTGCAGTGTTGTGAATCAACACCACACAAGCTGTTCTGTGCCCCTTTCAATGCCCTCCAAGGGCATCATTGGGCACTGGCTAATTTTTGCTCTTGTTTCCTGTCCCCTGTGGTGCCTAGCTGCCCTTTGATGTCTTGCTTATTAATTTTGACCACATAGTTGAAAGGAAAATTTTGAAATGCTGGTTGTGTAGATAAGTAATAGGCCTCCCCTCCTCAAATGTGCCTGTTCCTGTAATTACCCTATGCCCACTTCTATTTCTCGTGGATCAGACTAATTGCCAATAATAGGTGGTCTTTTCTTTCTGTCCTTATTTCTTCCTTTCCTAGTTATGCAGAGGAATTTGTTTCCTTCAACAGTTTGGATGGAAGTTACTGAAGGTTTTATGAACGTCAAAGGAGGGCATGCATGGGCAATATGTATATAACAACTAAAAACTAAGCAAATATCATTCTAAACTGTGCAGATGTGTCGAGATGTTTTTAATAGTCTGTGTCCAAAGAAATACCACATCTAATATTTGCTAAATGCCTGACCATCTTAGAAGGCAAAACAGTTGCCTCTAAAACCATGTTTATTTCACAATTTTCAGTGCCTAGTACCCTCAAACTGATGGAAGTTTTTTAGTCAAATCCTATGCAAGTATTTTAAGCAAAATTATTTGGACTATAGCTGACATTTTCTTGTAATGGCACACATTAAACTATCCTGTCAATCTAGGCTTTGTTTTTTTTTAAATTATAGTTCTACTCAGAATTGCCTTTGGACTCAAATTTAGAAAACAGGTCAGGCTGAGTTATAGGAGAGTTTATTCAAGTGTGGTGCCAACTGAATACAAAGTTTTCCTGTGTGGAAAAGCTAAGGAGTCTTCCATCTACCCTGACCAGAACTAGTGTTGGGCAGCGTGGTTTATTAATATCCTTCCGCCCCGTTCCCACACAGCGAAGGCTCTGTTCTAAGGAAACACCCTAGGCACAGCGTCCTATGGCGAAGTTTAAATGGAAGGGATCGCTACAATTCTGTTTCCACTTTTATTTATTTTTTATTCTTTAACTTTCTTTCTATTTGTCCTTTGTGTTTTTCACACCTTGGGTCTCCATTCCATTCATTTCCCCATCCCTTTGTATCCACCCTCTGACACTGCAAACCCCCCAATAAAATAAAATAAAATTGAAGAGAAGGAAAACAAGGAAAAAAATCCCATCATGGGAGCTGTAGTGTGACACAGTGAGTCACACATAAACCCTTTTGTACACCTATCTTTCCTTGCAAGCCCCTGGCTTCTGCTACATTGCCCTGGCTAGCTCACCCCCAGGCTGAGCTCCCCAGCACTGCCCTGGCTAGTTCACCCCCAGGCTGAGCTCCCCAGCACTGCCCTGGCTAGTTCACCCCCAGGCTGAACTCCCCAGCACTCACTGTCCTGGATAGCTCACCCACTGCAGCAATGAGCGAGGTGGGGGGCAATTCTCTTGCTTTCAAGCCCTCAGGGCAGGCCCTCCTTCACCTGGACTACTGTGTTGCCCAAGCAAGGTGCAGGGGCCACTCTCCAGAGTGCTGCTGCTGGTGAGGGCCCGGGCCAGATCTCCCATGTTCAGGCTCTCAGAGCTGGCTCACCCCTACCCCGTCAGCACTCGGGAAAGTGGGCCCTGCACCTCACCTGGCCAGCACTAGATCTGACCCTGTTTACACCTTTAAAGCAAGCTTAACCTGTTACTGCCAGCAGACAGTCAGCTATTTGCACATCAAACATGGCTCTTGGAACTATTCTGACTTCTACCTTTTACCATTGCAAACTAAGTCTAGTAAGAAAGTATATCACTTGCCTATATGTAATTTATGACAAAAATAATAAATAGTAAACATAACACAAACAATTCACTTTAGTGCCAAACTGTTATGTTTTTTACAATTTTAGTTCTGTAGTCATTTTGAAGCTCAAAGGAAATCTTCATTTAGAACCCTTACTCATTTAAATATGAGTAATGCTTACTTCCCCCCTAATTTGAACAGAGAAACTGGTCTCTCTACACAATAGTGAGGAATATTTTATACAACTGATAATTGATTTTATTTGTAAATTGATATGCATATGAAAAGCTCCATCAAAAAATACAGATAAGATTTTGGAATCCATAGACCGTCATACAATTTTATTACAAATAATAATGTTCATGGAATTATCATTATTTTTTAATAAGTTTCCATTAGGCTTTAAAGATGGTACAATTAGGATTTTACATAAGTCTCTGAAATAGAAGAGAGGTCATTTATACAAAAGAGATAATGAGAATATAAACAAACTAGATGATGATGTGACTATGGGGGAAATCTGTTATGAAAGCCACTAATTAATCTGAGAGACCTAGAGAGTTAATTCTGGCCTTTCTCTGTTTTATGTGTTATGAATTAGTGTTCACTCAAGCTTGCTCCCTCACATCTACTATGAAAGGAATTGCTTGCAAACTGTCATCAACTGGGCTCAGGACAGGACTCTGAGACCCTGGTTGCACTTGGCAGAATGGTGGGCTGGGCGCCATGTATGTATTGTGTGCCCAAGGTGACTCACGATGGTTTTGATGCTAGTGAGTTCTGGAATCTCCCAGAGACCTTGCAGTAAGTCGTTTCTCAGTGATCCTCACAGGTAGAGCTTTCTGTGAAGGCAGTCTGACAGCAGACCAAAAAATTAAGCATGCTTCTAACACCAGGAGTTTCTGTGTTTTCATACCACAGAACGGTTCAGACATGAACTGTGATAGCGAAAGAAACTCCTGTCTCTGTATATATCTCCGTATTTTTAAAATGCCCTTTTCTGCTCCATTGATCTTATTTCTCAGTGACTAATAGTCACTGGAAACCACGTGTTTTCATGTATTGTAATTGCTGACCTTGGCACTGAATTCAAGTGGCTTTGCATGCATTCCTCAAATTCCAATGTGCAGGTTTGGAAAACGGACTAGGGAGGCATTAATGGGAACAAACCACTCTATTCGAAACATGAAAGAGATGATACCGAGTAATGAAATCACATTCTAGAATAAATGGACTAGACGACACAGTTCTTGGTATTTCTTATCAAAGCTCGAGTTGCTCATGGGCATGCTTTGTTCTTCAAGAGGACTAAAGATGAAGTCAGTTGTAACATGATAAAGAGAAGGAACAGAACAGCACAAGCCCATGTTGTCCAGCTTGACCTGGTACCCCTAAGAAATCTTGTTGTTTTAGCTCACTGCTTGTGAGTGACAGAATGTCTCTGGGATGAAGATGTCTCACAGTGTGAGGGTGCCTTCAGCTTTCTGTTGTTAGTATGTCACATATATAAACATATACATGTTATTAATATGTATATTCAGAATCTGAAAACACGCTGTCACATACCAAGGAGTGGCCGCCTTCCTCGCTCACACTTAACCCTCCTCACATTTGGCTGTCATGCTAACCACTGCTCCACAGTTCACCAGGAGAAACTTGTGGAAACTGGAAAACCATGGTGATGCAAATATGTTAGGGCAGGTGTCTTGAAGCTCGGTTAATAGAAACTCAAAGACAGAAACTGGGGTCCATCCGGAAGGTCAGAAGAGCAAAGCAGCCAGTCACTGAGTCTTACCTCAGTCCGAAATGGCGATCCTGCCTCCTGGAATCTCAGAATGAGAGACTTGAGACTGAGAGCTGTCTCCTCCCATTTTATAATGCTCTCTAGTTCTGGGATTAAGGGCGTGCGCACCACTACTGCCTGGCTCCTATGGTAAGTTTATGTGGCTACTGGGATTAAAGGTGCGTGCTACCATTGCCTGGTCTGTAAGGCTGACCAGTGTGGGGCTGTTTTACTCTTCTGATCCTCAGGCAAGCTTTATTTATTGACACACAAGCGAAACACCAGTACAGTGTCTCTCTACACATCCTTACTGGTTCTGTCATATTTATCTTTCCTTCTCCAGAATGGCCCTCACACAGAGCTCTTCATAAAAGAACGAGACAGTTTGGGTTTCTCCATAGCTGGCCACGCCTCCATAGCACTTAAAGCGTCGTCTCCTTAAATACCTTTCTCTGTAGCCAGTGCATATTTTTGGTTCTGCTTACGTGTATTATTCTGTGGGATTATTTTATTCTTCCTAGTTTACCTGGGAGATTTCCACACCCGATTAAAACACACCTTTTGTTCCGCGATGACGAATCCTGAGTGTCCTGTATGGCAGTTCCGTAGCAATCCCTCTGTGGATGCGTTTCTTTGCTAGCGCAGCTCAGGTCCTAACCTTTCTGTAGTACAGAGCCATAGAAATTCCTGGTCTTAGAAACATATTTACTGATTTTCTCTGCTGCTAGAGTACCCTCACAGGAAGCTCCTGTGGGTTTCTATCACCCACAGTGTAATAATTAGGAGCTCTCTCCCAGGCTGGGTGCCCGGGAATCACTAGCTTCTTTCATTTGCTAAGTCACTTTCTCATAAAATGTTTTCACCTTAGAGAACAAGGGTGTATGGGAGGGATTGGAGAGAGGAAAAGAAAAGGGGAAAGTGATGAGATTATATTCTCAAAGGAATTTTCAGACGTCTTTATTGTACAGATGCAGTTGTGTATATTATGAGCACTGTTCTCAAGCTTAAATCTGTAAGGTTTCAGCCTAAGTAACACATAGTACAATCTCTGTGATATAATAAACACGTTGTCCTATTTCTCTGCATCTCTGTGTTAATAATTTTAGTAGTTTAGCACCCATCTCTTTCTGTGCATCTTAATGTAAACAGCTTATCCTGCTATGGAATACTTACTATCTTTGTACCGCATCACATAATGGTTGCAGTTCTTGTACATGTAAGTTTATCTTGTCTTGTGAACAGTTATTAAAATGAATTATTGCTGAGTCAAAGGTCATTAACTCTTCTCGTGGTTCTTTATAAAAATCGTTGAGTGACCTGGCGGTGGTGGCGCACGCCTTTAATCCCAGCACTTTGGAGGCAGAGGCAGGTGGACCTCTGTGAATTCAAGGCCAACATGGTTTACAGAGTGATTTCCAGGGCAGGTTCCAGAGCTACAGAGAAACCCTGTCCTAAAAAACCAAAAGAAAAAAAAAAAGAATTGTTGTGCGACGTTATATTTCTTAGTTTCTTAGATTTAGTCATTCCATAACACATATCTATTTAAAGTTCCATATTGTATGGGATTTTATATCTATATACAAATATGTATATGTATATACACATACATATATACATACACATGTATATACATAATTTGTGTTGGCTAATTTAAATGAATGAACAAGTAAATAAATTCTTTTACAAAAATGTTATGTAAAATTTATGAGCATCAGAGTTTAATACTTTAACAGATTTTGGCTACCTTAAAAATTTTAATCTAAGTAGTCTATGTAAGTTTACTTATATTAACTATAGTTAGTAGATAAGCAAGAAGAGTGATGATATTTATCTGTAGTTTTCATTTAAATGCTTTCCTTATAATGCCATGAAATCAATAAGATGCAGATAAATACATAAAATTTTGTATACCTCACTAGTAACTGATTCTAATTTTCTTCTTAAAAAGTATAGCATTTGTATGTATTCTTTGTGAGGTTCAGACATGTATCCAATGCACTTTGATCACTCTTATCCTGCTCCCCAGCTCCTCCAGGATTACTCCCCATGGTCCCTTCCCAACTTCATGATCTCTCTCTCTCTCTCTCTCTCTCTCTTCCACAGGATCTAGTTAGGGCTGGCTTATGCCCATGGGTGTGAGGCTAGTCACTGGACACACCCTAAAGAGAACTGGCTTTCTCTCCTAGCAGCTACCTACTGTCAGGCTCCTAACTAGGGATGGATGGAGCTGTGTGTCTCTTCTGAATCCATGCTGGAATTTTGATTGTTTATCTTGTGCAGAACTTATATAAGTAACATCCCAGTTCTCCCTGAACTCTGGCTTTTTGAATCTTTCTACTTCTTCTTCCTCTGTGTTCTCTGAGCTATTGTCAAAGAGCATGTGACACCGGTGTTTGGTTTATGGCTGAGCCCTCTGCAGACACTAATTCTCTGCACTTTGACAGTTGTGAGTTTCTACTAGCTAGCATCCTTTGGGTATCTATGACATATAATAATATTATTACGTTTCCGCATTTTATCAAACCATGTTTATTAATCACAGCTAGTTTCATACTAAAACTGAAAGTCCTCTACATACATTTCATGTCAAACGATCCGCCTTTTTCTTTTAGGAAATTTACCAGTGGTGTGGTTCCTCCTGCAACAAATACGAGCGTCTGAAAGCCAGCCAGGTTGCCATTGGCATTCGGGACAATGAGAGGAAGGGAAGATCTCAGCTCATTGTGGTGGAAGAAGGAAGTGAGCCGTCAGAGCTGATGAAGGTATTGTGATTTGTCGGTGAAAAGTCTGAGCCGTGTGTGTGTGTGTGTGTGTGTGTGTGTGTGATGTATGGTGTGTGTGTGTGTGTGTGATGTATGTGTAGTTGTAGACTGTACCCACACCAACAAAGTCACACCTCCTAATCGTGAGATTATGGAATTATGGGATTATGGCATTATGGGGGCCAATTACATTCTAACTACCACATAAATGCTGGTACGGTGGGAACTCCATCACACCTGCTTTCTCTAGGATCTCTCACCCACTTAGATTCTTTCTTCCTTTCTTCAGTACTTTTGCTCACATCTCGGGCCTTGAGTATGATAGGCTGGTCATCTGCCACTGAACTCATTAGCGCGTATTTTGAAGGATATAATAGTTTGATCATCTAGATTATGGACTTTTTGTTGTTGTTGGTTTGTTTTGTTTTAAGATGGCATCTGGTGAGATGCCAGACTGAGATGGGGTGAGCTTTTTCCTAAGTCAAATTCTTTTTAAGTGTAATGCAGTGAACTTGACTTTATATTCTTTATAAATGCTGGTGGCAAATACTACCAATAAAATCAGCTCCGGAGATACAGGTAGCCACTGTGGGGCTGAACTGGTTCCTTTCTTGTTTTTATAAAAACAGAGCTAAGGGTCCTGCAATGTCGTATGTCCAAACATTGTTTCAGATTCTTGATAAAGAAAATTGGAAGGAAAATCAGGATATCGCATTGAGTCTCACGGTGTTTACTGAGCATTTGGGTTGGGTCTTAGTTTTTCTTCTGCTGCTGTGCCAAGACACCATGACCAAGGCAGCTCAGAAAGGGAAGCATTTAGCTGGAGGCTGGCTGACAGTTTCAGAGGGTGGGTCCACGGTCATCACGGTGGCAGGCAGGCAGGGCACTGGGGAAGTAGCTGAGAGAATGCTTCTGATTCTCAAGTTGGAGGGGGAGAGAGAGGGATTCTAGGCCTGACTTGAGCTCTTGAAATCTCAAAGTCTGCCCCCAGCAACACACTTCCTCCAACAAGGCCACGTCTCCTAATCCTTCCTCAACAGTCCACTCGCTGGGAACCAAACGTCCAAATGTATGGGCCTATAACGGCTGTTCTCGTTCAAATATCACAGGTTCGTTATCACTAAAGAGCATAGTCTCAGTTCATTTTACTGTCTAGCAAAGGAGCTAAGCCCCAGAAAAGGCAAAGAGTAGTGATGGGGGCTGAGGGCCCCACACTTCACCCAGCGGTTGTCAATTTGTTGGGATCCTTCTTATGAAATTTATAGTTCAAGCTCTTTGATAGTCACAGAGAGTTTAGATTAACCTCTAAAGCCTGGCCTAGTCTGTGAATTGGGGTGTTCTTGTTTTTATCAGTCATAAATGATAATGAAAAATAATTTCTCTAGTATTCTTTCAGGTTGATTTGATATTTAGAAAATGCAGATCTGGGAATCTGGTGAGTAAAGACTAGAGTTGAGGAGTCCAGATGGCTCTTAAACCAATTTTCCTAAATCTGATTTAGTCAAAGAGCAAAATTTTAGTGTTATTTCCCCAAAGTACATTGCCAGATAAAATCTGCATCTTATTAACGCACGCCACAGTGCTTGAGGCCAGACATTGCCTCCATATTCGTGTAGCGCTCACAGCTCTAGTGCGTTGCTCATCCGTGTCTAGATAACACAAAATACACATACAGAAATGGTGCCCTTTCTACTCTCTCAAGGTTGGGATGACAGTGCTGGCAAATACACGAACAAGGTCATATTCTTAATGGCTTTTTTCCCCCTTTTGTTGAGACAGGATTTCTCTGTAGCTTTGGAGCCTATCCTGTAACCAGGCTGGCTTCAAACTCACAGAGATCCACCTGTCTCTGCCTCCCAAGAGCTGGGATTAAAGGCATGGGCCACTACCACTCAGTTCAAAGCCATATTCTTATTCAAAATACATGGTAAGACCAACTACATTTGTAAAGGTAGCATTTAGAGGAGAATAATTCACGTATTTGACTTGTCTTTGTTGTTTTGGTAGCTGGTTACAGATAACTCCCAGAAAAGTCACTACTGTGTTCTGAGATAATCACATTCCCAGGTGAAATCCTGAGCTCTAGAACACATGCAGCCACTGTCCCTTAGATAATAATACACAGTCACCCATCTATAGAATTTCCCTTCCTAGGTCAGCTTCCTGGATGTGTCCAGCAGTCACGAACGTGTGATCTGCCTCTCCCTGTGAGCCATACCACTGCTGCTCACTGGCCTTGGCCACTTGGCCTGGCTGTCACTCCAGTATTGCTCCTTCAAGATCTGATAGCAAACCGCCCACCAACCACTCTGACTTAAGGGGAATGCTCCCAGAACCCTAAGGGATTGCACAGCTTTAGAGATCCAGTTTCTTTTCTCAGTCATCTGGTTTATGTCTTTTCCTTCTCACAATTTAAGAGTGGAAGGCTGTGCCCATTTCCATTGTTTCCAAAGGTATCACGCAGCTTCAGTTTATAGAAATCGGAGCGATTTTGAACTTGATGCCCTAAGTTTTGGGACACTCACTCCTAGCACCCAGCCATGCTGTGTATTTCAGCATGTAAGGCACTAAGAGAGAAATCAGGCTGGGAAAAGGAGATGAAGGATTTTGATAAAGCTGACACAGGTGCTGGAAAGCAAACTCTGGTCCTCTGTATGCACTTACCCATGCACCCATCCTTCCAGCCCCAGGATTTGGGCGTTATTCTTCTAATTGAAGCATGATTAGACATTTAATTTAATCTGATCGCTTTTCAATTGTCCTGTCTGGAGAGGAGGGGGTATTATTTCCTAGGGGTTAGATAAACTGTTCTCCCTTTATCTCTATAGAGTCAGAATGAAGTATAATAATAAAACCGAGGTGCTGGTGTGGAAGTCTTTTGCAATCATTTTGGAACAATGTATGCAATATTTTTTTTAAAGGCTTTAAAGCTTCACGGGAAAATACTATTAATAAAAATAAAATCACCCTGTTTCTTATCATCAGGGAGCAAGCATGGAAATTTTGAGATCCTTAAATATAAGAAAGACTTAAGATTGTTCTGTGTCTATAATACACATGTTAAAATAATCACTCCTTAAACTGTTTTCTGTAACTATCTCATGTATTTTATTGTTAGCAAAAACTCTGTACTTTGTAAGAATGGAAGTTTGAGTTGCCTGAGAAATTTATTTGGTCAATAGACACAGTAAATCATTTGACATGAGAAACAATAAGAAAGAGTGGTAGAAAACTGTGTTTGTCTACTGGTGCTTTCCAGGTAGCCCAGGGCTCAGTGTTGACTCTTCCTCTGCTCTCCTGGACCTTGCTGTTAGTTCTTGAGAAACTGAACAGTGCCTTAAATATTGTCAAACCCTCATTCCTACATGGAAGATGGGTGCAAGAATGTATTATCTCATTGAACTAATATTATTATGAGAGCCAGGTGAGAGGACTTTCATTCACAGTTTAGTTTATTGTTCAAGATCGTTGAAAGGGATCAAATATTTGCTGCAGGACCAGAAAGCAGGCTCCTTCCCCTTTCTCTTCCCTGTTGCATTGCGAGAAAATATTTTCTTCCATTTTCCTTTGCAGCAATGACGCTGTGAACAGCTTCTTTCTTGATAGCCGAGAAAGTGCGCAGGCTAACATTGCACTATAGCTGCTGTAGCCACTTCCTCCTGCTTTATTGTCAAGCACTGGCCAACACAACATTCATTTAACTTTTAGTTTTTTCAGTATTGAGGACTGAACCCAGGGTGCTAAGCTTCGGCCATGGATCTACCCCTCATATGCACCGTTTTCCCTCTCTTCTAATTTAAGGGCCCCATAAGTTGTCCCGGCTGGCCTTGACATCACTTTGTAGCTCACACAGGCTTTGAATTTTCAATCCTCCTGCCTCAGTCTCTGGAATTACAGGCCTGTCGCACCAGAAGACTCAGTCACTTAATTCGATGAATCTATTATCTGAATTTCTGTTATTTATTTCACTCCAATGGGCATTTTGTCCCTTATCAAATTCTTCTGATGGGAGGAATTGAAATATTCTGAACCAAGATAAGAACTGTGTAGATATAGCAAGGTCAGCCATATGCATACACTGCAATAAAGTGACAGAGTCTTAGATAATTGTCATTGTCTCCTCAAAGTTCAACAGGGTGACTTGTGACCTTACTGATAAGACAGCACTTTCATAGCGTGGGCTTGACATGATACCACGTGGCAATCACTTCTGAATGACTGACTTCCTCTTTCCTGTGGAAGTGAGAGCCTGGCTGGAGAGTCTGCAAGTGGGGTGATGTCATTCCAAGACAGCGACTAGCAGGGGAGCAGTAAAACTTTGCCTCCAAAGTCTACTTCTGAGTCAACAAGTTCATGTAAACATTAAACTAGATAAACTGCTATAAAAACTGATCTAGAACAACAGGTTTCAGCTCTGTTGTTTACCTGCACCTCATGTTATAATATTGATTCCATCTTATCAGTATTAGTAAGGAACTCATAGTAAGATGGCAGGCTTCAGTCCTTTTGAGCCAAAAATTAATCTACCCCAAGATATTAATGGCCAAATTTCTTCTTTAATGGTTATGCTCCTTTACATTTGTTTCATAATGGCATAGTTTTTAAGTCTAAAACAACAGACAGTAACTCCAAGTTTATGTCAGCTTCCTGCTATCTCTCGTGATTAGAATTTTTTGAGCCTGTGTTTTAAAAGGGTTTCATGATTCATCAGCTCATATTCCTTTAGCATTTATTTTACGACTAGTGTTTGTTTAATGTCATGAAGAAATTGCTCCTGTAGAATGAAGATCTTTCTCCCTAAGGTGGAGGACATCTGAAACGGTGTTAATATTGCTTGCCCAGAGCCATTAAAGATTTTAAAATGACCTTATAAGGAAACCATTGTTCAGATAACTATAGTACTCTGCATCAACAAGGGGAGAGGAAGCCATTAGAAGAACTTTAGTTTTAGAAAGTCCATATTTCTACTAATCATGAAACAATATAACCTTATGACTAAAGTGAAAATGTGTTCCTATCTGTATGCCATGGACTCCGTGTAAATACAGTTAAATGACGTCCTCGGCTTTAGATACTCTAGAAATTAAATGCTAGTGTTCTGTCACAATGAATAAGCTATGAAGCAAACCACTAACAAAAAATAAAATGTAATGATAGCATTTGTGTAGATGAGGCAATGAGCTATTTAGAAACTTCCTGGGAAGGGGTACCATGAGCACCACAGTTGACTTGCGATGCTCACTGTCTGCCCTGGAGCTCTGGGGCTGGACAATGGCCTGTTTGTCATAGGGTGAATTTTTCTCTTTAGTCCTCACTCACTCTTGATAGCATAACTTTTTATTAGTTTAAAAGTCACATAGTCAAATAGATGCATTTACTCTGAAGGAGCCAGTAACTGCCACCATGAACACCCTTCACATGTGAGAGGCATCTTCTATGGATCTCCTAGGAAGAGCTGCCTCGGGAAGAAGTTCTGGGATATGGATATATTTCTTATGCTCTCCTTTGGGCACTGTCCCCACAAA
>NC_022009.1:75954589-75974469 GCF_000317375.1 Microtus ochrogaster
GACTAGTGTTTGTTTAATGTCATGAAGAAATTGCTTTTGTAGAATGAAGATCTTTCTCCCTAAGGTGGAGGACATCTGAAACGGTGTTAATATTGCTTGCCCAGAGCCATTAAAGATTTTAAAATGACCTTATAAGGAAACCATTGTTCAGATAACTATAGTACTCTGCCATCAACAAGGGGAGAGGAAGCCATTAGAAGAACTTTAGTTTTAGAAAGTCCATATTTCTACTAATCATGAAACAATATAACCTTATGACTAAAGTGAAAATGTGTTCCTATCTGTATGCCATGGACTCCGTGTAAATACAGTTAAATGACGTCCTCGGCTTTAGATACTCTAGAAATTAAATGCTAGTGTTCTGTCACAATGAATAAGCTATGAAGCAAACCACTAACAAAAAATAAAATGTAATGATAGCATTTGTGTAGATGAGGCAATGAGCTATTTAGAAACTTCCTGGGAAGGGGTACCATGAGCACCACAGTTGACTTGCGATGCTCACTGTCTGCCCTGGAGCTCTGGGGCTGGACAATGGCCTGTTTGTCATAGGGTGAATTTTTCTCTTTAGTCCTCACTCACTCTTGATAGCATAACTTTTTATTAGTTTAAAAGTCACATAGTCAAATAGATGCATTTACTCTGAAGGAGCCAGTAACTGCCACCATGAACACCCTTCACATGTGAGAGGCATCTTCTATGGATCTCCTAGGAAGAGCTGCCTCGGGAAGAAGTTCTGGGATATGGATATATTTCTTATGCTCTCCTTTGGGCACTGTCCCCACAAAACCTGGCTCAGAGGGAAGGGCGGTTACGATCTGGAGGATACTCCTGAAGGCACATGTAGGGGTCAAGTGAGACCTTGTCACTTGTCAGTGATTTATGGAGCAGGCCCCAGGCCTTAGTCCCAGAAAGACCCCGGAGAAGCAGTGTGGAGCACATTTGGGAACCGGCCCAGGGAAGGCTGAGGAGACTACAAGATTTAGGCAGCAAGTCTACCGTTCATTGGCTCAGGGCCAGTCCTTGGATGTTTGTTGCTCAGAATCATAGGCAGCAAGTCTACCCTTCATTGGCTCAGGGCCAGTCCTTGGATGTTGCTCAGAATCAACAGCAAGCTTGTGCACATGCGTGTTCTGTAGCTGGTGACACTGTCTGGAAGAGAAAAGGCTTTCACATTTCAGACACAGTCTCCTGATGACCTCCAAGGCAGGGCAAGGATGGCCTGGCGGGGCCACTGCAGCACCTGCTATGTGCCCACTTTATAGATGGGAAAAGTGAATCCTTCAGAGGCTGTGTGAAAACAAGAATAGGCGCTGGGGAACCTTCCAGAGCAAACATGCTTCTCTGTCTAATTAACTAAGTAATTTCTGAGAAGACTTCAGGCAACTGGCCTCAAACTTGCAGTGATTCTCTTCCCTCAGTTCCTCAAATGCTGAGAAGACCTGAGACCCTTTGCCCAGCTTAGGTTATCCATTCTGAACTGTCCAGAATGTCAGAAACCCTGGGGTTTTCTATAACTCAAAACCCTTCTGCAGACTACTTTGATAAATTGATCATATTTTGTGTCTTCTCCGTTCTCATTCATAGTCTTGATAGCAGGATGTTTGCCATGGGTAGACCAGATGGTTACTCTGTCTCAGGTCCCTTACTGTCTCTGTCCAGCTGCTCCATCTCCCTGGAAGCATTAGATTCAGCATCATTGGGATAGGTATTGTCTTAGGAAGAAACTACATTCTTTTAAGCCTAGTACAAAAGGTGTGAAGATACTTTCATCCTATCCCAGTGCATGCAAACCACGCCGGGTGTGTGCAATTAAATTTTTGTGCTTAGAATTTTTCTGGATTATGTCAACATAGGAGGTTTTGTCATTAAAACAGAAGCTGGCCTAATCTAGCTAAATGTTACTTATAAGCCAGAGTTCTTTATCTTCTTTTGAAGGGATGAATGATAAAAACTATTTGCATACATGGAAAGGAAGGGAACAAAGCACTATCTGTGGAGGGTTTGCTGATGCTCCACCTGAGGGACACTTGTGTAGATTTTTCTCTGCCCACAGGAAGAAACTGGGGGGGGGGCAGTCTGCTTTTCCCTGCTCCTCCTCTCATCAAGCTTGAGACCTCTCCCCAGCAACCCTCTCCAGATTTACTGAAAACAAGGAAGTGGTTGCTGGGGAAAGAGGCTCAGGGATGTTATAGAGCAGAAACAGCTTTGGGGACAGGCCACTGGTCTTTTGAAGGCCAGATGCTTTTTAAAAAATTCTGAATCTCAGAATCCACACGATCGCTTTAGATATATCTGAGTTAAAAACAGGTCAAAGGGTTGGTTCATTCTTTTCTCCTATTTACTGAAATGTGAAATAACTGCCTGACCATGTGAACATCTTTTTCTACTCATCTAGGAGTCCCTGCCCACGCTGACACTCAGCAGTGACCAGGGAAACCCATTTGCATCCCTGCATTGAAAGCTGACTGAGTGCACGCCCACAGCTAAATTGTTAAGAATCATAGTTCCCCCCATCCCGCACCTTCCATGGAACTGGTTGGTACACCCCAGGCACTCCCAGAGTAAATCTTGCCTAACTGATGTCTCTTGCTTCACTAAAATGAAGTCCTATGTGCAAGTCTGTGGGAGGAGATACGAGTTTAACACATGGGAGGAGAGGAGAATTTGTTTTATAACCAGGTTGTAGTGGCATTGTACACACCATAAATACAGAGATAGCTCAAAGGGAAGAGATGACTGCTCTGTTCCTTTGTCAGGGCGTGGTCAACCACTGCCCTGCTGCTCGCATGGCTTCTCTGTGGTGCTGAGAGAGGGATAAAGAGACTCATCTTCACCTTGTCGTTTTATATCTAAAATATAAGATTTGAGCAGTTGATGGGCTGTCGCCAAGTTGGTAGGGTACTTTCCTGGCATTGAGGAAGCCCTGTGTTTGGTCCCTACATCACTTAACCTGAACTGGGTGGTGCATACCTGTAGTCCCAGCACCCGAGCGGTGGAAGCAGAAAGATCGCAAGTTCAAGGTCATCTTTGGCTAAACAGTAAATTTGAGGTCAGCTTGAGACATATGAGAGAGACTTTGCCTCTAGTTAGTTAAAAAAAAATCAACAAGACATCCTGTTTTGACATGCAATCTGCTTAGGAAAATCATTAGACTAAGATGAAGAATAACAAGAAAATATAAGTTCACGAGAAGATAGTTAAAGTTCATGGTGAAGCCATTATGAAAAGGATTCGAGCTGGGTGAGGTAATTGATCCCAGTTCCTGTACACTGAGGCAGGCAGATCTCTGCACACTAGCTAGGGGTACATAGTGAAGATCCTGCCTTAAGAAAACACACTCAAGTAGGAATATGCAGGGCCATACAGCCAGGGTAACAGCCCACATTTGAAGGGCTTAGCTTTTGTGCTCACGGTGTGCCAGTAATATCAACAATCATGTCACATACATTTTTGATTAATCACATTAAGTGATATACGTCAACACACCCTTTTAAGTGCAGAAGCAAGTTCAGGGGGCCTTGCAAAAGCTCCTTGTAGCTCAGCCTTCCTAACCCCGCAGAATGAATGGTCATTCAAAAGGCAAATGTTGGCAGTATCTGTTCAAGAACTTCACAGAGAGAGGTGTTCAAAGTGGACTTGAGGTCTTACAGGAGAACAGGAGAATGATTAGTCGTGTCCAGAAAGGGTGGAATTTCCCTGGTATTTGCTTTCAAGCAGCTTCCAGACCACTAGTGTGCTTGTCCAAGGAATGTGTGCAGGGCTGGCAAAGCAAACATCAGAATGCTTAGCTGAGCTGTCCTGGTGGTGGAGATGGGTGATTGACAGCACTGATACCCGAGTCCCTAGATCACATTATCAGAAGGGCCAGCAGGGCTTAGGTTCTGCAGAGACAGTGATAGGGTAAGGCACTGACTCACTTGTCTGCCCTCAGATGTTGAGATTCTCTTTTCTAACTGCCCAGATTGTTCCGATATGCAAGTGGTGAAAGCAATTGGTGGATTTGAATATGTGGGTGCTCTGATTGCAAAGAAAAAAAATCAAATGTTGGCTTCCTGTCTTATACATTTTAACAGTTTTTGAGTTTCTTTTCCACACAATAGCTCCTGCATTAACTTTCTGTATAGGACCTCCTATTATCAATGCCAGTGGCGTATGAGTTAGCTCTCCTGGAAGTCTTGAAATCACACCTTTCACGTATGGACGCTAGAACAACACTGAGTACTAGACCAACATCCAGCTTCCCCAGGCATTTCTTAGACCTCCCAGAATCTCATGGTCCACACGGCTTCTTCAAGATCTATGTCATCATTCAAGTTTAATTTAAATAAGCTGAAAGGAAGCACAGAGTTTAACTCAGTTAGTTGCAGTAACCACACTCCATGGGATCCGTAGTGACACATGGCTGGTGACAAGAGCATGCAGCAACACTGCTGTGGGGGGCATCACTGCTGTGGGGAGCATCACTGCTGTGGGGGGGCATCACTGCTGTGGGGGAGCATCATTGCAGTGAGCGCGAGTGGGTAGCCTGTGCTAGATCACTTCATGATGCTCCAATCGCGTCACCCTTCCCATCAACCCACATGTGTCCCGCATTCTTCACTTCGGAATGCCTCCAATCACAACCTAATACAAAGACTTTCCATGTATGATACTGCAATAAAGGACAAAGGGTATTGAAGAAGCTGGTAAGCTCAGAGCTGAGAGCAAGCGTTGGAATCTCATGTCCAGGGGAGAGGCAGCTGCCACAGGAGGCCACGGCCCTTCCTCAGAATTCCCCATGTTTATTTCTCTAGGCATCTTCCCTATTATCAAATATTTGTTTTACCTAAGGCACCAAATGTGCTGCAGCAAGTAAATACGACAGAGGAGCTGCCTTCGCTTTTATTATTGGTTTCTGTGCTCTGTGTGCTGTGATTTTCTGATTGGTTTTCCTTGAGGTGGAGGAACACGGATGCAAACATTACTGAGGATTAAAATGTTCCCTTATTGAAGCCTTCCTTAGAGCTTCCTCAGCTGGCTGTGAAAGCATAAGGAAAGGCACGCATACTAACGAGATGAAGATGGGTGGGATGCCTTGTTTTCCATGCAAGGAACCTTTAGTGTGGTCATGGCACTGGCAATGACGACCAGGCAGTTCTGAGGCAGAAGACTGTCTATCTGAAGCAGGGAGGGTTTGTCTGCTCCATTAGTTAATGTAAAAATCTTCTGTCTTATTTAGAACCGAGCTCTTGCTGAAGACAGAGAAGCAGCAGAAACAATGGTCAATTTTGATAGAGGAAAAAGACTATATTTACATTGATCCCGACCTCTTGAACGTAGAAAGAGAGCCTCAGGTTGTAGAAAGTTTCTGGTACTTTGATTGATAGAACTGAGAAGAAATGCAAGCTACTCCCACTTCCTGCTCAGATGACTATTTCCAACAGCCGTCTTGATCTCAGGAGTTACTTTATTCTTCCCTGAAGACCCGAGGCTGCCAGGATACCTGGGGTGGCTTCTAAGTCTTTGCCTTAATGCGTCTTTGATAAATGCTTTCGGATGGTTAGCAACCCTTTCAGAATACTTGCTGTGCTTTGGTAAATGAGTGGCCCGAGATGTCTATGGGAGACCTGCAGTGACTAGGACATGATAATTACTCCACGTGAAGTACAGACACAGCTGCTTTGCTAAGAAGGAAAAGAAACATAAAGAAAAACAAGAAGGATTTTTTTTTGGTGCAGTAAAATTTTTAGTGTTTCGTTAAAGAAATGAATATACTTGTTACTAAAATTCTGTGAAATACATATGAACATTTTGAGAGAAAAAAATTCATTCCAAGTATTGTTTTTTAATATCTTTCTACACATATTACTGTTTTAAGAGTTCATATTGTTGATCATGCTTATTAGCCTACCATTTTTACATACAGTATGCTTATTTTCCTTCCCATGAGATAATTCCTAGATTTCTAGAGTCCTTCCCTTCAGAGAGCGGCTGCTGACCACATTCCCTCATATCACAGATTGCTGATCCTCTCTATTTAGAGTTTTTATTTACCTTATTTTGGGACAGGGTCTGCTGTATCCCAGGCTGCCCTCAAACTCAAGGATGACCTTGAACTTCTTCTCTTTTTAAATTGTCTTTCCAGACAGGGTTTCTCTGTGCAGCCTTGGCTGTCCTGGAACTTGCACTGTAGATCAGGCTGGCCTGGAATTCGCAGAGATCCACCTGCCTCTGCCTCCCGAGTGTTGGCCTTAAAGAGAGTATGGGGTGGGCAATGCCCACATCTGGAAAGAGCACTGAGAGAGCATGGAGTGGGTGATGCCCACATCTGGAAGAGTTCTGGGATCCCCATCTTGGTCTGGCTTGACAGGATAGTACTCACCTCTGAATTAACTGAAATGTTGCTTCTTGTATTTAAGGAAGACAAAGTGAGACTTTGTTTTGGTGTTCATGTATATTTATGAAGGAACTATCACAATCAAATAGTGTGTGTGTGTGTGTGTGTGTGTGTGTGTGTGTCTATAAAACTAGGACCCACTCTCTTGGAAAATCTCATGTATGCATTCCTTTAACAAATTACTGGGCTGTTCATTAGGTCTTTAGAACTTTTTCATCTTATACCTGCAAGTTTGGTCATGGATCACATGACCAAAGAGTAGTGTTTCTACCAGGCTCTGACCTCTGGAGTCCACAACCCACCCCTGCTCCCATGAGTTCAAATACTTCAGATCCACATATGAGTGACAGCATGTCAGATCTTTCCTCCTGTGTCTGCCTTGTTTCACTTAGCACAATGTCCTGCAGGTGTATACGTGCTTCAAAGGGCAGACTTCAAGTTCTATTCCTGAAGCACAGGGATAGTATGAAATAGGTCAGCAGCTAGTGTGCTGGGCAGCTTGTGGAGAAAAAACGAGGTGAGACTGGAGGCAGGAGGGAGCTGGCAGCAGAACTGTGGCCCATGGCAGGAATGATGGGACCTTCTTTAGAGTCCACATGAAGAACCCCTTCCATGACCATAATGGTAACATTTAGTGACAGAGTGGAGGGTGGGCTTTCCAGTTCAAGAAGAGGGGATGGAGCTATCCTTATGCAAACAGGGGAAGGAACATTGATGGCTGGGAATTTGCTGGATGGTGGTGATGTTTTATAGAGATGCTCACTGACAGGTGTGGGAAGAGAAGTAAACTCTAAGGTCGAGGACCTCACAGGAGCAAGGTGAGATTTTAGGGACAGACTCTGACAGTGCTCTTCTGTTTCCTTGCCCATTGTGCTGTCAGGACACCCTACTCCACACACAGAGGACTCGTGGGGCAGATGGCAACCTCACAGAACTGAAAATGAAGACATTTTATGCTTATGTTCAATCTTGCCTGGAACGAAACAGAAAAGTGCATGAGCAGTCTGTTTCAAAGATGAGGACGCGCAGGATAGCTGTTAGAGTGATGTAACTTAATTATTTTGTTCTTTCTAGGTAGAGTGTAGAATCCTTCAGGGACAGGCAAGGTGTTTGGAAACTCACTTTCTTTCCCCAGTGAGGTACTTGGTAAATGCTCCATTGTTGAACTGAGGCTTAAGACGACCCCCAGGGATACAGTAGCATATGCCACCGCTACCCTGGAGTTGGCCTGTTTTCAGAAAGTCACATTGGTTCAATTCCCAACTGTGTTAGCATCCTTCAAAGGGCTAATTAAGACACCTGGCTAAGGTGGGAATTGCTGTCTGGAAATTAAACAGACTCAGTGGGCCCAATGTGGGCCTTGCCGGGATTAATTCTACCTTAACCAGAATTGTTGATTCCCAGCGGCTGTTTTGTTTGGGACAGATTTACAGGGGCTTCACGAGGAGACTGAGCGATTCTTCATTGCCACACTTGCTTTTATCAATCACAAATGCCTTTAAAAGGAGATTTTAATTTTTAAGTATTTTAATTTGGGGTATGATCCAACTTTTAGCAAAAAAAAGAAACTCTATTGCAGCCTTTTAGACTATATAATAATTAAAATATTTTACTGCTCATAAACAATATATGCACATAAACAAAAGATGTCAGGTTCCCAGAGCCCAAGTCCCCAGGAGAATTTCCCAACCTTACACATGCTCTTGTAAGGTTTACGGACTCTGGTATTGTTTGGCACTCAGTAGCAGGTATCTTCATGCTGTGTTGATGTCTTAGTTGCTTTTCTATTGCTGTGACAAAGCGCCGTGACCAAGGCAACTTATAGGAGAATGTTTAACTGAGCTCACGGCTCCAGGTTAGAGTCCACGATGGCAGAACAAAGGAATGGCGAGAGGAACAGCTAAGAGCACCCATCTTGTCACCACAGTTGAATCTCTGTGGATACCTTTTGTCCCTTTTTTGAGTTCAAATTTAAATGTCTACTCTGACAAGCACATTACTTAGAGTGAGTTTATTTAGGTCTGTCCTGTGTTATTTATGCCCCTTAAACTGATGAATTAAACTTCTTATATCTTGCAGCTTTAGTATAAACTAATGCAAAGCAGATTCGAATGATCAGTCTCCCAAAGAACGTCCTTGAACTTTCGGTTTGCACATACAAAGCATCGATAAATGTACTCATCCATGCAGCTGATAGTTACTTGTAGATGATAAATACTGTGTCTCTGTTTTGTTCCAGAAGTTGGAAGCACAGCACGAAACAAAGCTTGTTTGTGGTCCATGTCTGTGCATTGTCAGATGTGAAGTGTACTTGTGCTGTGGGTGTGGTGTGTTTACCTACAATCCCAGTGCCTTGACAAAAGAGTCTATGAAAGGAAGGAGCTATTTTCAGTTCGCACTTCGAGCTGCACTGAGTCACGGCAGGGAAGTCACAGCGTCAAAAGTCATTGTTGGGGGGTGTAGCACCATGAGTGCTGGTCCCAGTTAGCTTCTTTCTTGACAGTTTCGGGGCTCCAATCCAGGGAGTGGCCCCGCCCACATCTAGGGTAGATCTTCTCACCTCAGCCTAACCAATACAATGTCTCGCAGACATGCCCAGAGCTTATCACCTAGGCGATTCTAGATCAGGTTGAGATTAATTTACCATCACAATATTTTATCTCCAAACAATAATTCCAGTAATGAATTAGGAACTACAGATTACTTCTACACGCAGAGGCCATGGAAGAAACTCTGTCTGCTGTAGGACTGAGTTTAGGAACTCATTTTACTTAATCCCTGTTAGTCTGAATAAGAGGGGGTGCACCTAGGTTTTCACACAGGCTTTCCTGGAAGTCCATGTCAACAGCAGGGGCAGCATTTGCTCATCTCATGCCACCTGCAGCTTTGACTCATGGGAAGAGGCCTGGGTTATAGACATTGAGAAGAAATTCCTGCCTCGGGTATTTTAATTGCGTGTGTTTTATAGTTGCTGTCTTTATGAATGTAAGGTGGTTCATTGTTTGTAAAATTCTTCACTGCCTTTTCCTGTGCTTTCCCTTTTCCCAGGTCTTAGGGAAGAAGCCTGAACTCCCAGATGGGGACAACGATGACGACGCTGTGGCTGATTTAAGCAACAGGAAGATGGCGAAGCTCTATATGGTGAGTGCACGGGGGTGGAATTTTGAGCTCGGCTCCGGAGAGATGGTCCCTCCTCTATGGAGTAGAGAGTGCATCATGCCCTCATAGGGAAGCGTGGGGTGATTTTCCACATGCGTGTACTAAAATGTTCACTTCTATACCTTCTTACTCTGTTCATTAATGATAAGAGTTCCTGCTGTGACTTACACAATAGGGCATAGTTACCTCCTTGTTTGTTAGATTTTGATATAGTATAGCTGTTAAAATGTCTCCTTCGAAGAATAAAACATTTTGTAAGGTTTTTCTTATAAACGCGCCATGGGATGGTAAAACCTTCATCTTCAGACTACCCTTTCGGTACAAGGAGTGCTTTCTGTGTCCCAGTAGTCAGCTGAAAGGAACCAGGGTGGAGCCTGTCCTGAACCAGGCCCCGACTGACCTAGTGACTGCCTGGGACACAGTCATCTGAGTTTTCTAATCTGAAGGGGGTGGAGGGAGGGGGAGGGGGAGGACAGAAGGGAGGAGAAGGAAAGAAAGTGGTCCTACTTGTCGATTGCTCAGGTTTCTTCTCTTGGTAAAAAGCCACAGAGCTCGGCAGGGAAGGGGACTGTGAGGATGAGAACCTCTGTGCCCTTCCCCCTCTCACAACTTCCTAAAAGTGGTTTGGAGCAGCTGGCAACCTCCCTGCACAATTTGGGGATTTTTCTCCTCTTCAACAAGAAGAAAAACTGCATTTGGCAGTCTCTAAGGAACTTCCTTCCTTCCTTCCTTCCTTCCTTCCTTCCTTCCTTCCTTCCTTCTTTCCTTCCTTCCTTTCTTCCTTTTTGAGACTGGGTCTCTCTGTACAGTCCTGGATCTCACTCTGTAGACCAAGGTGGTCTTGAACTCACAGAGAGTCACCTGCCTTAGCCTCTGCAGTGCTGGAATTAAAGGTGTGTGCCACCACACCTGACACTTTTAAGGAACTTTTTAGCTTACTAACGTCAAAGTTCTGAATGAAGATAAATTACTAATTTATGAAGCAGAACTTCCCTTTTTATAATGGGAAAGTGGCTTCTTTCCTTCCTTGGTGAGCAAGGAAAATATGATTTGATAATCATATTTGTTAAACACTGATCATTTTAACACGGTCCATACAGACATTGTTGACTAAATAGTTTGTGGCTTCATTACTCTTTTTACAAACAAATGTCATTTATTCCCCACTGTTGATCACAACTCTTTCCTATCTTGAATAGCGTTATGTATGAATGAATTTCATCTTAAGAAAGTATTAATCTTGAGCTATGGCTCCCTCTAGTGGGGCTATTGTGTAGTGGACAATGTAAGCTGTGTCATCTTGGAAAACATTTGGGAATACCTAAGACTGGAAAGCCAATCACTGTGGGTACTTTCTAAATACACAGAATGCAAACTCCCCTTGCAGCTGTAAAACTTGGTTACTGATTGAATCTCAGTCTGGAGCTTTCACATCCAACAAACATACAACTGATCATCCTGCAGCCCACAACTGACTGTAAAACCCTGTGCGTGGCAATGGTTCATAAAGAAATGCCACCTTCAACTTTGTACAACCACCTCCAAAGCCTCCGTAAAAGCTTCATCTCTGCCTGTGACAGCAAACAATTTGCCTTGATGGTTCTCTCAGAGCATAGTTGAATTTCAGGACTGAGATGGAAAAATCTACAAGTGTTCCTCGGTGCGGTGACTGCCGCCTGCTAGGGACCCAGTGACGGAAGCCTAAGCGAGTTTATGCTCAGCTTTGTGTGGGCCGCAATGAGTGTAGCATCATCACCTCTTGGAAAGTTTGCTCCAAAATTTAAAATAAATGATCATGGAACAAAAGGGCTCAGGGAACTTGGTATACACTAGCATTGTGAGAGCCTCACACAGTACGATTATCAACAAGGTTTTCCATGTTTTAGCTTTCTGTTAGTAGTTCTTCTGCCTCTAAGAATCTTTTTACAAAAGTGTTTGGGATACAGTTGAACACAGGGATGCTCTGTCTCTTTGTCTTGAGACTATATATATATCATAAGGCTCATGTTCTCAAAATGCGCAGTCCATGCTCACTGCACCCACAGAGTGGGTAGCTATCACCACAGCAGATTTAAAACGTTTTTTTCCTCCCAAAAAGAGATCATTTGGTTTTTCTGGTAGGTTTCTGATGCAAGTGGATCCATGAAAGTGACCCTGGTGGCTGAAGAAAATCCCTTCTCCATGGCAATGCTCCTTTCTGAAGAATGCTTCATCTTAGACCATGGTACCGCCAAACAAATTTTTGTGTGGAAAGGTAAGAGAAGCCCTTGCTCTGCTTGCCGTATTTCGTGCTCATACGGACGCTCTTCTTCCAAGAGAGGGGAGGAAATATCCTGATTTTTAAAGAAAAAGCCTCCCTCTGGAGATACAGTTTGTAAATATCTCACCTAAGATGTAACCAGTGGTCAAACTTTCGGAACTATTCAGCAAAGGTTAGGGAGCTAAGGAAAGCATTTGAGTAACAGAAGTTAAGTATGCCATCAATTACTGTGATATTAAATGTATTTAATACACCAGGGAATGTCACCATTCTCCCATTGCTATATATAAATTAAATGATAACTACGTGTATTTTTGGTATGTAAGTATTTCTTAATCATATAGTGTATTCCCATCTGAGGAGAAACAAGCCTGGCCCTGCTTGGATTCTGAGGTCAGATGAGATTGGGCGTGTTCGGGGTGGGATGGCCATGTACAGGGTAGTGTAGTCTCCATCTGTAATTATATCTCTTTTGATTGATTGATTGATTGATTTTTATTTTAGGTAAAAATGCTAACCCGCAGGAGAGGAAGACTGCAATGAAGACAGCCGAGGAGTTTCTACAGAAAATGAATTATTCTACCAATACTCAAGTATGTGTGGGAAGAAATCACCAGAAAACCCTTTAAAACTTGAGAGGCATGTGGTTGCCACAAAGCTCGTGGAAAGTTTGTTTTAAAGTAGTGTGTGTGCATAAATGTGCATGCGTATGTGCCCGCGTGTGCATGTGAGTGTGTGCATGTATGTCTGCATGTGCGTGCGTGTGCGTGCGTGTGCGTGCATGTGCGTGCGTGTGCGTGCATGTCTGAGTGTGTGTGTGTCTGTGTGTGTATGTCTGTAGTCCTTCTCCACTTGAGCATGTGTTGCCTTGTGTCATGTCCCCAGCCGTCTTTTTGTGAGGAGCATTATGCAGACAGTGGTGATCAGATGGTAGGGCTACCCAGAGCAGGAGATGTGGTTGGGAGAGCGCATGCCCAGCGTGTGAAAGCCTGGACTCCAGTTCCATTGCTGCCTGACAGTGGCTGTGTGGTGGCACACATCTGTAATCCCAGCCCTCAGGAGGTGCGAGCATGGTGATCACTTTCAAGACCATTCTCAGCACCAGAGAGAGTTTGAGACCAACTTGAGTTGCATGAAACTCTGTCTCAAGAAAAAAAAATAATAACTTCCATAAAGACCATTAGCCGTTCCTTAGACCATTGTGAGGACTTGGGTCACACCTCATCAGGTTTGGTTTCCTCCAGATCAGCTCAGATGTCCACTAGCTAGCTACTCCTTTTCTCCATATTTACCCTGGCACAAATCAAACAGTGAGATCATTTCTTCCTGGTCAACTCTTTGAGAACCTAACGTGAACAAACATTTGTGCTTTGGTAACACGGGTAACCTTCCTCTCGTCTGTCACTCAGGTTCAGCAGCTGAACGGTAGTCGTGAGAAAACCCTAGGTTGGGTGACTATAGTTGCACAGACTTACAGGGTTACGAGTGTAGTCATAGAAACGAGGACGGCATTTTCATTGCTTCCTTCTTTCTCCTGCCATAGATATTTTTCTCTGTCTCTTATTTTCCCTTGACTATTATTTTGAATTGCAGATTCAGGTTCTTCCTGAAGGTGGAGAAACGCCAATTTTCAAACAGTTCTTTAAGGACTGGAAAGATAGGGACCAGAGCGATGGCTTTGGGAAGGTCTACGTCACAGAGAAAGTGGCTCATGTACAGCAGATTCCATTCGATGCATCCAAACTGCACAGTTCCCCGCAGATGGCAGCCCAGCACAACATGGTGGATGACGGCTCTGGCACGGTGGAGGTATTTTCATGTCTGTCTATTTCTTTATGTTTGTATTTTTATCAGGCCTGTGGAGGTATTTTCACATCTGTCTATGTCTTTCTATTTGTGTTATCAGGCCGGTGGAGGTATTTTCGCAGGTCTGTCTCTTTCTGTTTGTGTTTTTTTCAGGCCTCTTTATGGCAGTGTCTGGGAGGGGGAACATAGCTTTGGCAATCTTTGAACATTTTTAAAGGGTGAGTTTTACTTAGTAAGGCAGGTGGTCCAAGACTGTACACTGAGTGGTGGGAGCCACAGCCAGAGAGTTGTTGCTGGATGCCAGTCTCCAGGGATCCAACTCAATGAGCACTGGATGATACATCTCTCCTCTAAAATATCTCCATGGCCCCCTGCCCTTACTGAAGGCCTTTCTCCTTTCTGCAACCTTCAGGATTTGAGCCTTGGCCTCCTCGTGCTCGTCTTGGTCATCCTCATCTGAAGCATCCCTCCTCCATGAACTATTGTTTCCTAGCAACTCCATCCAACAGCAGCTCTGCCTCCACAGCCTTTCTCGGTGCTTGGAGATGATACTTTCCACAGAATTTGTCTCATAAGCGCCATGGAACTGCTATTTCCTAACAGGTTTTTCCTGGTCCCTCCTCAGCTTCTAGAGGACACGAGTTAGCGCCTTCATATCTGCATGCCCAGTCCTCATCACAATGCTTGAATGACAGATGCTGATAAATTTAGGGATTAAATTTTCCTCCTTTCAGAGAACTGAAGTGTGACACTAAGCTGCACAGGTGTTGGGAGTGGGAAATGACAAGATCATAGATGATCTGATGCCACCATCAAAGGAAATCAACTTCCTGGCCGCAACCTCTCCTGCTTGGGTGTCCTCTCTGGAGTTTGGCACAGGCAGCTTGGCTAGAATGCCCTTGAATGGACGAAGCTCCCAGCACCTACTGTGCCTACAGAGAAGTCTCAGCTCTGCCACACTGGGGATGCTACACCCTGGAGGCTCTGTGTAGGCTCTTGGGGTTGGCGAGGCTGTGTTGCTGAACCCTCTGCTTTCTAGAGGGATGGCTCAGGGATGCAGGTCCCTAGATGCCCTGCCTGTTCTTCCTGATTGCTTACTCCACATTCCAAAGCCAGTACTGCCCTGCTCCTTTCCGGCACTCGTGTGGGAGGAATTGTGCCCTATGCAGGTGCACAATGTGGCCTCTTGTTCACTGGACACTCACAAATGATGGAGAAATATTTTACTCTAAAGTTGAAGCCCATTTCTGAACTGCACTGCAGTTTTTACTGTAGTAGTACCATATTATTTTCATGAATTTAAAGATACACATGTGTGCTCTCTCTCTCTCTCTCACACACACACAGACCAACAGTCTCAGAACTACTGGATATGGTGGCACATGCCCATAATCTTAGCACTTACCAGGCTAAGACAGAAAAATCATGGGTTCAAAATCAGCCTGGAATATATAGGGAAATCCTGTCTCAAAGTAGAATGACAACACGATTTAAAAGCAAAACCATCAACAACAAAATTCTCAGAACTGGCTAAATATTGAGGAGGAAGCACAAGAAACAGAAGATTTTCAAAGTCAAGAAGTTGTCAAATTCATTAACCTTGTTTTCACTTGGTTATAAACTGGTTAGAAAAATAACTTAAGCATTGCTTGATACTGAGTCTGAGGTGGGAGCTATTTATAGTTTATGAATGGTATTTTAGGTCAGTAAGCTCTCAATGGTCCCTGTTTCATTTGTCTTTTTCAGATCTGGCGCGTGGAGAGCAGTGGGAGAGTCCAGATCGACCCACACTCCCACGGCGAGTTCTTTGGCGGCGATTGCTACATTATCCTGTACACTTACCCCAGAGGCCAGATCATCTACACATGGTGGGTCTCCAGAGCTCAAGTGCCACGGGGCATGCTACAAATGTAGTATTAGGTGATGCACCCCTGACTACAGCAAGCAGCTAGTACTCAGATCATGTGTACCACAAGGATGATTTCCCAAAATAACAGGGGTTAGGCAGACATGATTACTCAGTAAAGTCATTCAAGGGGCTAAGGCCATGTTTCTTTCAAATGGATATGAAAGTACCCACTGCACATATCTCTAGACGTCCGTAGGGCAATCCAGGATTAGTAGGTAACAATATGCCAGTAGCTTTAATTGTTCTGGTCGTGTTGCACCGTTTGCTTCATTTCGATATTTTACAGTACCTTAGGTCTCTTTTTGGAGTGGTGTAAGAACGTAAGAGGGTGTTGGAAGTTAACTACAAGCCGGTGTGATTTGCTTCGTTCCTCTAGGCAAGGAGCAAAAGCTACACGAGATGAGCTGACCATGTCTGCATTCCTGACTGTGCAGTTGGATCGGTCCCTGGGAGGACAGGCTGTGCAGGTTGGTGTACTTTACCTTCATATCTCACGCGATGGCAGAGTTTCCTAGCCCACTTCCGAAGGGAGGCTCAGTTCCCACATTCTAAGGGATTTTGAAACTTTTATGTCGATTTCTTTTTATTTTGAAATTCAAATATTAAATAACGCACTAATGATCTCAGATTCAGATTTACCAAAGGCAAAATAAAGACATCAACAAACTAATAATTTCAGAGACCCAAGAAGAAAGCATAGAGACGCCCCCATATGTTACAATCACTTGACATTTCCAGTTATGAACGAACAGTAATAATAGACAGAATTATGTGTTTGTATGTGCACATCCTAATCCTGAGACCCTGTGAAGATGTTATGCTACAAAGCAAAGGAGAATTAAAATCGAAGACAGATTCATAATCGCTCAACATCTGGCCTCATGTTAGGGAGATGACCCGGGATTACTGCATGAGGCAAAGCACTCATCAGGGTCCTTAGGAGTCAATTGTTGGGACAGGCAGTGTGAGAAGGGTGCAGTCTGATGGAGACTCTTCGGAGAATTGCTGGCTTTAGGGGAAAGAGGGACCAAGGAAAGAACCCGGGCATCCTCTGGGTCCTGAAAAAGGCAAGGAAAAGAATGCATGCTCTCGCCCCTTCCTCTCTACCTGCAGTGTGTCTGTCATCTCTCGTCATCTGCACATGCTTGTTTTAGCTTGTTTTAGATCTCTCTCTCTGTCTCTCTCTTCTACTTCCTCTCTCTCTATAGTCCTGTTGCTTACCTTACCACCTGGCTGTATTCTCTGGTGGGTTTGGGGGGGATTCCATTTGTTTCCATGAGCTGGGAAAAACATCTCCTAGACAGTTCCCAGTGGCCTGATTTTGACGGTTCTGATTCAGCATCGTGAAGTGTTCTCGTCACAAGGATGTGGCAGCTTAGCTACCTCATGTCTGATGTCAGGCGAACTCAGGTTCTGGGTGGCATAAAAGGTGGTTTTGTTTTGATTTTTCTCTATGATGGGTAAAGGGATACACAGAAAAACTTTGTCTCAAAAAAAAAAACCCAACAAAAAAGGGCTTTTGGTTAGTGTTTTTTTTTTCAAACTTTTGTAAATATGTGGTTTGATTTTTCAAGTGTCAAATTAAGCAGAGAGACGACTCAGATGCCTTAAGGCATAAGATGCTGACATGGAGGCTGAATTTGGTCTTTAGCTGATTTCTTTCCATCTTGGCATGAGTTAATAGATACACAAACAGGCTGACTCGTGTGTAAAGGGGCACGCCAACCATGTTTATAAAAAACTGATTAACAAGGTTGCTGGAATCTTTAGATGCATGCAGCTCCATTCCTAACCAAGTATTTCATTCACGGGAATATACAATATTTATAGTCAGGCAGGATATCACCTCCGTTGTGTAGCTGAGCTTACAGCTGTTTCTCACAAACGATTCAAAATGTTTGCACTACACATCGTGCTTTGAGATTTCTCAGTACAGAAGATGCCACACAACTCACAAGCTTCCAGGAATGAGCCCGCTGAATCCTATGGTTGGCGAAATGCTAATTTCTTATTGACTCACTAGATGGCAGGACTTCACAGGAATGGTTCTCAAATAGGTGGAGGTCGGCCTTGCTCTTGCAAGTGTTTTTGGTAGAGTAACTTGGCAATATTTACACAATTATTACACAATTTAATCCACCTTTTGCCCTCTCTAGTCCTCTTTGGAGGAAAGCAGGGACTGCAGCCAGTGCCCCCTTCCTTGTGCTGGCGATTGCCAGTTATATGACATATTAGTGGATTTCAGTGCTCCGTCCTGCACTTTCCAAACTGAGCAACCACACCAGAAGATGCTTCATAAGTAGCTGCTCACCCATTTGGATGTGGGCTTGTTGAACCACACCTATGACGTCAGTTATTTTCAGTGTTTCCCGGGCGCCTATAGTTGGGGATGCCCCTAAGTTCCCATTTGCCTAGCTTCTGGAGGCTCTTTGTTATATTTCTGCTCCCCTGCCCTGTGCACCCAGGTCCGCGTCTCTCAAGGCAAAGAGCCTGCTCACCTGCTGAGTTTATTCAAAGACAAACCGCTCATTATTTATAAGAATGGGACATCCAAGAAAGAGGGGCAGGCGCCGGCTCCCCCTACTCGGCTCTTTCAAGTCCGGAGGAACCTGGCATCTATCACCAGAATTGTGGAGGTAAGGCTACGTGCTCTGTGAATGTGCGCCGGGTGTGCATTTGCCAACATGCCTGGCCTCTACACACTGGCAAACAAATGCCCTTTACGTCAGCAGTGTGAGAATATCACAGGCAGGAAAACTGGGGCAGCAAGGGGCAGGAAGCAGCTATAGCTCTATCTCGGGGTAGGAGGATCATGAGGCATGGTCAGATGGCCATGGAACCTGGGGATATCTAGGAGGAAGCCCTTTGAACAAGAAAATCTGGCCACACTGGAGTATCCATCACAGGTTGAATTCAAGCCACCATTGAAATCCAGCTTTCTCCCACGGCTCCATGGCTCCGTGTCTCCCCAGATCTGGAGCTGTCTCTAAACCCTTTTACTTTTCACGAGTCACTCAGTGAGCTCTGAAAATCCAGCCCGTCTTTCCTCAGTCTACTGCAACCTCTCTGAGACTCCTCCAGCCTCATCTCTGGCTCTCCTCTGAGGACTGCCTCCACCAACCCTCTGCAGTGGAAACTGACTCCTCTCAGGCTCCATTCACTAGGACCCCTGGATGGGGAAGGCAGGACAGTGTTCTTGCTCACTCAGGCCCCCCTCATTTCTCTTCTTATTATGCTGCTCCCACCTTCCACCAAGGCAGCCCCTCCCCCCGTAGCCTCTCCCCCACAGCCCTCTTCTGCAGTCATATTCTGAGAAGCTGGTCCTGCTTCCCCTGTCATTGTGACGGCTTCAGCCGCAGGGTCTGTCACTTTCCTTCTGTCTCCTTTTCTTCCAACGGTCTCCTCCTTGTACAGTTTTCTGATGATGTGGCTGTGTCCACGCGGCTCCTGAATGTTCCTCCGAAACCTAGCCACCCCCCCAGAGCGGTTCTCCTGGGGTATACTCTGCCTGACCTCTAGGCACTTAAGTGTTCCAGGTCAAGGTGGTCTTATGTGGTCAATCATTTAAATTTTGGCCTCCATAACTGATCTCACTTACAGAATTCTGGGCTCAGATTCTCCTGTGTTCAATCATAACTATTTTTTTTTAATCCATTCTATTGCCAGTGGATTTTTTTCTCCGTGGACACTCATTTGATTTTAGATGGGAGAGCCAATCATACTGTTCCACTTGAGCTTGCTTTGGCAGCACAAATACTATCATTGAAATGATATGGAGATGAGCACTATGTTCCACTGTAAGACTCATGGTCTCTTCCATAGTTGAGGTTTCTTTGGGAGACATCATCAACTGAATTCAACGATTTCCCCCTTCTCCTTGCAGCATCCTGAATCAGCCTTTACCCTCCAGTTCCGCCCATACATCAGTCACGATGATTTTATGTGACCTCTGTCTTGTCTCCTGGAGAGCTGATGCTTCCTAAACAGGAAAGAGTTCTCCTTCCCCAGGCTCACACCACTCTGGGCACTGGCTTCTTGTCACCTTTCTTCGTATTTCTGGCTGTTTCTTCTGCATTCAAAAGGAAACATATAGATAGGAAATGCAGACCTGGTGGCTAACATTCTCCACCAACTCCCCTGATGGTGATTTCCTTCAGCTTGGTCCAGGAGGCCTCATTCCTGCTGAAAGAGGACAATTATGCTTGCTGGAATGCTGCCAATCCCCAAAGCTTGTCTTTTAAATTCCAACAGCCATCCTTTCCTGTAGCTTTTCTCTCTAGGTCAGGTTGTCACAGACTGGCAAGACCCATCTCTCCTGCAGCAGAGGAGTTGATCTGGACGGTCCAGTGAGGTGGGCCGAGTAGCAG
>NC_022009.1:75974709-75981540 GCF_000317375.1 Microtus ochrogaster
AGCAGAGGAGTTGATCTGGACGGTCCAGTGAGGTGGGCCGAGGTCCAGTGTCTCACCCCAGCCTTCTCGACATGCTCCGGCTGTAGTCTCGGCTGTCCACACTCCTGCTTCCCTCATCACTCCTGGTTTGCTCTGTCTCAGTCTGGCTGACTGCCTGTTCCTGGTCTCCTTGGGAGTCATATGGCACTCAGCTCCACAGGACTTAGAGAATCCTGCCTAGTTATGTGACTGTGTGTTCAGACCAGGTCTCACAGACGTGGTCACAATGTCAACAAGCCACAGAGTCGTAGATCCAAGCCCATCCCAGAATGCTGGTGATCATGGCCAGGCCAGAGACTGCAGGGGTCTTGGCCCTGCCTGATATTTCCGTAGGCCACACCCACTGGCCAGTGTCTAACCCATCTGAGCTCCCTCATCTGTGGGCACAGGAATCCAAATTGCTCTTGGGAGACCTGGGGCATTGTCTTCAGCTTCTGCTTACAGGGAAGGTGTGCGCTAGGGCTGCTTTTCATCCCCTACAGAGACCTATCATATGAGCCAGCATTTATCTGAGTTAGAGAACGAGTCTAGTGCTCCTGAAACTATCGCTTTGTCCTCCCTGGTTTATGGGCTTGGGGGTCCCTCTCCTCAGTGGGGAGGAAAGGGACCAGCTTTTCTTTGCTTAGCATGTGATGCTGCACCCTCTGTTCAGGTGTCACATGTATCTTACCCCCTGTGGTATCTCTGAATATTATTTTTCATTACTTTGTCAAGTCCTCAGTTGGGTTGTTTTTAATCTTTAGTTTGTGTGTGTGTTTATGTGAAAATCTACCAGGTTTGTCTTCCATCTTTGCCTACCATGATTGGTAACCGGAAGAGGGTGTTGGATACCCTGGAGCTGGATTATACCAGTTGGGAGCTGCCCGTTGTGGGTGCTGGTGATCCAACTCAAGTCCTCCAAAAGAGCAGTGTGTGCTTAACCACTCAACTGACTCTCTGCCCTCTTGCCTTGCTTTTGAGACAGCGTCTTCTGTGTAGCTTAGGCTAGACTTTTCATGATTCTTCTGCTTCAGCCCTTAGAGTGCTGGAATTATAGGTGAGAACTATCATGCTTGACCAAAACCCTCAATTCCTGACTGATGACTTGACTATTTTATTTATTTATTTTTAATTAATTAATTTTGAGGCAGGGTCTCTCTATGTAAACTTTGCTGCTCTGGGATGCCTGTGCATTCCAGCCTGGCCTTGAATTCACAGAGACTCTGCCTGCTTACGCCTCTTGAGTGCTGGGATTAAAAGCTTGGGATACCACACTCTGCCAAATTTTTAAACTTTGCTCTACCGCCTGAAGGCTGCTGAGCATCATGTGACCAGGACCAAGGTGTCCTTCCTCCAGTGTTCCAGGCCTCTAATGCACCTCTGTCCTGAACTGATTCCCTGGGTTTCGGCAGAAGGCTCTGATAGCCTCCGTAGTGTGACCAGGACCAAGGTGTCCTTCCTCCAGTGTTCCAGGCCTCTAATGCACCTCTGTCCTGAACTGGTTTCCTGGGTTTCGGCAGAAGGCTCTGATAATCTCCATAGTTTGAATCCTTGTGTTATTTTTCTTTCATGCTCTAGGTTGACGTTGATGCAAACTCATTGAATTCCAATGACGTTTTTGTCCTGAAACTGCCACGAAACAATGGCTTCACCTGGATCGGAAAAGGGGCTAGTCAGGAGGAGGAGAAAGGAGCGGAGTATGTGACTGATGTCCTCAAGTGCAAAACCGCAAGGATTCAGGAAGGCGAAGAACCAGGTGTGTGCAGTGGGTTAGGGTTGCCGCTTTCTTATTCAGTGTGCTTAATTGACCTCAGTCAATAAGTAGTCATTTTTTGTATCGTTAGAGTTGTGCAAGGATGCCTCCTTTAATTGCAAAAGTGTTGATGGCATCTGGTATAATACATTAGGGTGAGACAATATTGCCATTCAGGTAAAATCATACCAAGCACGTGCTCCTGAATATGCAGTGGCTCACTCATTGTGCATTCCACAGAGGAGTTCTGGAACGCTCTTGGAGGGAGAGGAGACTACCAGACCTCACCATTGCTGGAAACCCGGGCTGAAGACCATCCACCTCGGCTTTACGGCTGCTCCAACAAGACTGGGAGATTCATTGTAAGTGTCTTCAATAGACAGAGCCTAACGTTAGGTCTTCTGTGCTGGCTCCCAGAACTTCCTGCTGTGACCCTTGTGAGTCCTAGGTGAGCTTCTCTGTCAACTGTGGGTGACAGTCTTCACTCTGTACAGGATAGCTTAAGGCCCAATGATATGACCAATGCAGAAACATCTAGAAAACTGTAAAGTAATAGATAACAAAATGCCCTTAAAAATAGCTACTTTGTTCCTGTATCAGCCTTTGGTGTTTCTTTGTGAACTGTGGGTGACTGGATCTGCTCATTTAGAAGTTAGATACTTTCCTTGGGGACCAAGTGTAAGATTTCCAGGTAGTTTCATAGAGGAATAGAAGTTTTCTCCAGGTTGACTGAATGAAAAAAGTCACAGAGAGCTTTGTGGTCTCCTGAAAATTAACTGACATCCACGGGAATGCTTTGTTTTATAGTCCTTTGAAATCCAGGCAATCAAAAGTAAACTTAGAAGACTAGGGACGTCTATTGTATGACACTATTCCTAGGGAGACAGGAACAAATGTCTCCTCACCCCAGATAGGGAACCAGTGACAGTCCAAAGTAAGGAAACCACAAGTCCAATTTGGTGAACCACTGAGTTTTGCTAGTCATACTTACAGGAGCAGAAGTGATTCAAAGACAGCTACCGCATCAGCGCCAACTCCTGCATGGACAACAGCTCACGAAAGCTGGAAACCTGGAGCACACGGCAGGGCAGGGCTTGTAGGCAGCTCAGTGGGCTGGAGAAAGTCTCTTCCGCACATCTTACCTGTCTTGTCTCTCAGCAGTCCTTGCTATATAGGCATGTTCTGGGAGGAAGACACCTGTTGTGTCTAATCAGTTTTAGGTACTTCCTGAAGTTGTTCAGTGTTTTACTTCATGAGCTCAATGCAAGATGGACTGTTTCACCTCCCTTTAGAACATTACTCCCTGAGTGCTAATGAGCTTCCCTCCCAGGTGGAATGTTTCATCTGGGAGGAAATTGTGCACCACAAAGTCTTAGTGTAAGTTGCTTTAACACAAGTGTGGTAGATTGGGGTGTTTCAATGGCAGGCATGGCTTTCTCATATTCTGCAGCCAGAGAGGTCCAAGCCAAGGCACCAGCATATCTGTTGCCTGGGAGGGCCTTCCTGCATTATCACATGGCCCGGTGAGCTGAATCGGTCTCTTCTTAGTACACTGCTCCTGTCCCTGGGCCTGTCCTCGTGACCTCAACTAAACCTATTTACCTCCCATCAGCCTCTGCCTCCTGACACTGAACACAAACATGCAGTCCATAACAGTACATGACTCTGTACTGGGTTTTGAAATTTCACTCTAGGCTATAGCCACTCACCTCCACTTAATCAGAAAAGTTTGACCATCTCTGACCTGCTAGACTTTGATGTGAATTTAAAGGGGGGATTCTTTTCACCCTTGACTTACTGGTGATTCAGCTGAGCGTTGTTCAGTTTCCATGAGCTTGTGGACTTTCTGTACTTAGTGTTGTTGTGGAATCCTAAGTTCAAGCCATAGTGATCCAATAAGGGAGGGTATTCCAATTTTTTGTATGAGTTGAGATTTGCTTCGAGACCAAGTAAATGGTCAGTTCTAGAGAAGGTTTCATGAGGTACTGAGAAGGCATATTCTTTTGTGTTTGGATGAAATATTCTATAGATGTCTATGAAGCCCACTTGCATTATAACATCTGTTACTTTCCTTATTTCTCTGTTAATTTTCTGTCTGAAAGACCTGTCTGTTGGTGAGATTGGGGTGTTAAAGCCTCCCACTATTAGTGTTTGGGGTTTGATGTGTGATTTAAGCTTTAGTAATGTTTCTTTTACAAATGTGGGTGCCCTTGTATTTGGGGTATAGATGTTCAGAACTGAGACTTCATCTTGATGGATTTTTCCTGAGATGAATATGAAATGGCCTTCTCTATCTTTTTTGATTAATTTTAGTTAAATTTAGCCTATTTTCTTAGATATAAGGATAGGTACATCAGTATGTTTCTTCTGTCTGTTTGATTGGAAAATATTTTCTTAACCTTTACTCCAAGGTTCCCCAAGATTTGATATTATTTGTGAATATTGTAAAAGGTAATATTTATTGTAAAGGGTGTTGTCTGTTTTTGAAGTTCAGGTGTTTTTCTTGTATGCAGTAAAAGGACGGATCCTGCTTCCATATCTATTCTGTTAGCCTGAGGGTTTTTTTTTAAATCAGCGAATTGAGTCCATTAGTATTAAGGGATATTCCTGTTAATTATTTATTTATTGGTTTTGTTGTTGTTGGTGGTAGTAGTGTGTGTTTCCCTTCTTTGGTATTTGCTGGTGTGAGATTATCTTTTCCCTGTATTTTTTTTTTTTTTTTTTTTTGGTTTTTCGAGACAGGGTTTCTCTGTGGCTTTGGAGCCTGTCCTGGAACTAGCTCTGTAGACCAGGCTGGTCTCGAACTCACAGAGATCCGCCTGCCTCTGCCTCCCAAGTGCTGGGATTAAAGGCATGCACCACCATCGCCCAGCTTATTCCCTGTGTTTTTGTGGGTACTGCTAACTTCATTGGGTTGGAGTTTTCCTTCTAGTACTTTCTGTAGGCCTGGATTTGTGGACAGGTATTGTTTAAATCTGGTTTTGTCATGGAATATCTTTTTTTCTCCATCTGTGGCGACTGAAAGTTTTGTTAGGTATAGTAGTCTGGGCTGGCATCTGTGGTCTCTTAGTGTATGCAAAAAGGCCTGCTGGCTTTCAGAGTCTCCCTTGAGAAGTTGGGTGTCACTCTGATAGGCCTGCCTTTATATGTTACTTGGCTTTTTTCCTTTGTAGCTCTTAATATTTCTTTATTCTCTAAGTTTAGTGCTGATGATTATTTTATGGAGGGGACTTTTTTTTGGTCCAATCTATTTGGTGTTCTGTAAGCTTCTTGTACTTTCATAGGCATGTCCATCCTTCTTTAGATTGGGAAAGTTTTCTTCTGTGATTTTGGAGAATTTATTTTCTGTGCCTTTGAGCTGATATTCTTTTTCTTCCATCCCTCTTATTCTTAGGTTTGATCTTTTTATGGTGTTCCAGATTTCCTGGAGACTCTGTGTTAATTTGTTGGATTTAATGTTTCCTTTGACCAATGAATCTTCCTCTTTCATGTCTTTAACACCTGAGATTCTCTCTTCCATATCTTATATTCTGTTGATTATGCATTCATTTTCATTAAAATATTCAACGTCTTTAATTTCTTTATTATTTCTGCCTTGACCCACGAGTCATTCCCTAGGGAATTGTGCAGTATTCATGAGTTTGTATGCTTTCTGTTGTTTCTGTTTTTGTTGATATCCAGCTCTAACCCCTGGTGGTTTAATAGGATATGGGGTGTTATTTTAGTTTTCTGTTGAGATTTTCTTTGTGACCTAGTATATGATCAGTTTTGGAGAAGATTCCATGAGATATTGAGATGGTATATTGTGGTTGGGTAAAAACCTTCTGCAGATTTCTGTTAGGTCAGTTTGAGTCATAACATCTGTTACTTTCATCATTTCTCTGTTATTATCTGTCTGACAGACCTGTTCACTGGTGCTAGTGGGGTACTGAAGTCTTCCACTATTATTGTATGTGATTTGATGTATGATTTAAGCTTTAGCAATATTTCTTTTACAAATGTGGGTGCCCTAATATTGTTCTTCTGACTTAAGTTTTTTTAATGATTAGATGATTGATAAATATTCTATAAGAAGACAGTAAGGGATTGGAGAGGTGGCTCAGTGGTTAAAAGCACATACTGCACTTGTAGAGGACCCAAGTTCAATCCCAGAACTCTCATCAGTTAGATCACAACCACATATAACTCCAGCTCCAGAGAATCCAAGATATGCTCTTTTGACTTCCTAGGGCCATATGTACACACACTCCCTACACACACACACACACACACACACACACACACACACACACAATTATTAATAATCTTTAAAACAAAAAGACAATATAAAGCAATTGATTCCTCTCTAAACATGTTAGGTTGCTTCTGGTTTGTTTTGCTTTTGCTTTTTTGTTGTTATTTTAAGGATTTCAGAATCTCCTCAGGGCACAACAAACACATTAGAAGGTAAGGCTACCTGGTTAGCTTCTCTATACTATTTTCCTGTGATAGTCAGCAGCACAGGAAAAGTACTGCTAAGTCACATTTGTTAATATGGACTGGCAGAGGCCAAGGTCAGTTCCATGCATGTGACTGACTGCTCAAATGGAAGGTACATGGAATTGGGGACCGAAACCTAAACTGTCAAATTTTCCTAATAATTAGGGAGAATTGCAGAATTCTCTAAGACACTGAAACACAGATTAACATGTGTTTACTCACATTGATACTGCAGTAACTTTATCATTTAATCATTTTTTAAAAAGCAAAATGTATTCCATTACAACTAAAAACAATGAAAATTTCCATATATATTATACTGCCTTATTAAATTTGCTAATTGATTAAATTAATTACTGACTCTTTAACTATAACTTATAAAAGATAACTCCATACACAGACAATTATATCAAATGTATTGAGACTAGGCAGGCAACAAAATCTGTGGAGCCTTTGTCATGGGAACTGCAAGTCCAGAAGAGCTGAGCTCACATGGACTGTTCATGTCCATCCTAAAGAGGAGCTGCGTTCACGTGAACTGTTCATGTCCATCCTAAAGAGGAGCTATGCTCACATGGACT
>NC_022009.1:75981884-75983105 GCF_000317375.1 Microtus ochrogaster
ATCCTAAAGGGGTTCTAATGCTATATTTATATTAGGCACTACCCAGACCAGACTGTACTATCAATATGTGATACTTGATTACATAGATAAATCTGTTCCCCTAAACTGAGGAAAATGTGACTAATCAAGTGTTTCCCTGTCACCAAAAGTACAAGACAGCATTTGTCTCCTGTGTATCAGAAACTTTCTTGCTGTATTGTTCGGTCATGAAATTCTCCAAACATTTCAGATTGAAGAAGTTCCTGGAGAGTTCACGCAGGATGACTTAGCAGAAGACGACGTCATGTTGCTCGATGCGTGGGAACAGGTATGTTTTGCTCACAACGAGAGGCTGTCCTTATGATTGAGAGTGGACAGCACTTGCTTTGAGGAATGCTAATTCAGATAATAAGTGGGCCTGGGGACCTAGACTGCGCTCAAGATGAATGTCACAGTGTTTGGTGATTTCTCACTCTGAGAAGAATTCTACCGCGCCCACCTGCACAGCTTTAGGCCAAAGGCTTCGGCCTGCCGCCTGTTTGTAAACTATTCTCACTGCCGTTTGTGCCCTCATCAAGTTAATCAGTTCATGAATATGCACAGTGCTCTGAGAGACAGAACTGTTGAGAATTTCTCCTGAATTTTGACAAGATGTCCTGAGGAACCCATCCCTGTTGGGTGGGGGGGGGGAGGGGCGGCGCGGAAATCAGGCACAGAATAGGTTTGAATTGAAGCAGCAAAATGCATTACTATTTCAAAGATCTTACTTTAGGAGAAAATCAATAGTGACTGGATAAGCTATATTCAGCTGGTGGTCTTTTAAAATCTCTGCGTAAATTAACAGCTGTGAAAAGGACAATCATATGTTAAGAACCAAATTATATAGAACAATATGTCAAACACTGGACTAGGAGTTCTAGATCTGCCACAGCCTTGTTTTCATGTCTTCCCCCCCACCCCCTCTCTCTCTCAAGAATTATTTATTTTGGGCTGGAGAGTTGGCACAGTGCTTAAGGGCACTTGTTGTTGTGAAAGACCTGGACTTGATTACCAGCACACATGACAACTCACCAACTCCTTGGGCACCTAGCACACATCTGGCGCACAGACATACATTTGTAGGAAATACACTCATACACATAAAAATAATAAAAATAAATCTAAAATTTAAAAAATTTGAATCTCTTGAAGTATAAGCAAAAGCGAACAGGCCATTCTAGGGAACAGACAGAATAAGCAAGG
>NC_022009.1:75983205-75990997 GCF_000317375.1 Microtus ochrogaster
GGACAATCATATGTTAAGAACCAAATTATATAGAACAATATGTCAAACACTGGACTAGGAGTTCTAGATCTGCCACAGCCTTGTTTTCATGTCTTTTCCTCTCTCTCTCTCTCTCTCTCTCTCTCTCTCTCTCTCTCTCTCTCTCTCTCAAGAATTATTTATTTTGGGCTGGAGAGTTGGCACAGTGCTTAAGGGCACTTGTTGTTGTAAAAGACCTGGACTTGATTACCAGCACACATGACAACTCACCAACTCCTTGGGCACCTAGCACACATCTGGTGCACAGACATACATTTGTAGGAAATACACTCATACACATAAAAATAATAAAGATAAATCTAAAATTTAAAACATTAAAAAATAATTATTATTTTATGCGTTTGAGTGTTTTGCCTGCAGAGGTCACGAGAGAACATCAGATGCCCAGGAACTGGAGTGATGGATGGTTGTAAGCCACCACGTAGGTGCTGGGAATCAGACTCAGATCCTCAGCAAGAGCAAGTGCTCTGGACCCTGAGCCTTCAGATTGGTGACTAGCAGCTAAGTCACTCAGTAAACCACACCTCAGCCTTGGGTCTTCAAGGATCATACTCGAATTGGGGTTTTGTAGCAGACTTTTTCTTTTAGGCCACCAACCAGCTCCCTAATCATGACATGGAGACTTTTTATTAGTCATTAATGCTTGACCTATCTTGGGCTTTTTTTTCTAGCTAGCTCTTTTAACTTAAATTAACCTATTTCTCTTTATCTTTTATCGCAGGGCTTTTTACATTTCTTTCCTTCTGTATGTCTTACTTCCCTGCTTCTTCCAGTGTCTGTGTGGCTGGTGGCTGCCTGGCCTCTGGCCCCAGGCGTGTCCCTTTCATTTTCCCCATTCTCTTTTCTCCCTGCCCACCAGTCCTGCCTATCCCTCTCCTGCCTAGCTCTTGCCCATTGAGCTTTTTATTAGACCAATCAGGTGCCTTAGGCAGGCAAGGCCAAACAGCAGCACAGCTTTATATAATCCAATAAAGGTAGTGGAAATAAATGGAACACATCTTTGCCTGGTTAAAGTAATATTCCACAATGGGGATTCAGTCCTACATCCTCCCAGTCCTGCATTCCATTTCTTTATAAATTATCCCTTTTATTCAAGATACTGTGCTGTCATGGTGTCCTATAAATTATCCCTTTTATTCAAGATACTGTGCTGTCATGGTGTCCTGTGTGCTCTAACACATTGTGTGTGAATTAGAACACAATGGAAACTTAATTTGACCAAAGTTGCTTACAGCCTAGTGCCTGGAAGGTGACTTTAAACGTAAGGTAACTCAGGAAACTGCTTCAGAATTAGAATAACTTACACATTTGACAAAGGACTGGATATATACAGATTATATATTCACATATTTATTTTACACAATTATACATGTAACACTTTAAATAAAATTCTAAACTTTTGACATTTAAATACTGAATATTATAGCACTTCATCAGAGTCTATATTGCACTATACTAGAAGGAAGCACTAGATCGATGCCCCAGATTCCCGAGGACATTCAGAAAGAGGCCCCGGCCTTACATGCAGTCCTTTGTTGCTTATACCTGCAGCTTGGGATGGAGAAGACAGCCATGCAGGCCCAACAGATGGGTGCAAAATCATGAAGAAGCTATTGATCTTGTGAAAGCAAGCAAGTCCACTTTGTAACTAGAATAGCTTGTGCAAACACATTCAAATATAACTGTAGTCAGAGACGCTGAACGCAAATGCAAGGGTCTCCTGGTGAAATGGAGCCTTGAGGAAGCAATGAGCTTCCTTGGGTCCCCCCTTCCTGTGTGGGGCTCTAAAGGTGAAGGGGGCAATGTGGGCAAAGCGCCAAGTCAGCACCCCCTGTACAGCACAGGCTTTCCTTCTGTCTTTCAGATCTTCATTTGGATTGGCAAAGATGCTAATGAAGTTGAGAAAAAGGAATCAATGAAGTCTGGTAAGCTGTCCTGGCACAACTGTAGCAGTAACCCAGTGTGGTTATCATAGCCAGGCTGCCTGTCCCTATCCTTTCTTAGCCTGTCTTCCAAAAGTACATATCAAATCGGAGAGCTCCAATTGTCTGTCAGAACTTGAGTAATAGTATCTTTTAAAGTGAGAAAAATTTCATGATACAAAAAAATGTTTTGTTGCTTAATTTAGAATGTATGTATGCATGTATATGAGTGTATGTATGTTTGTATATGTGTGTATGTATTGGTTATTTAGGACAGGGTTTCTCTATAGCTTTTGGAGCATGTCCTGGAACTCACTCTGTAGACCAGGCTGACTTCAAACTCACAGAGATCTGCCTGTCTCTGCCTCCCAAGTGCTGGAGTTAAAAGCACGTACCACCACTGCCCAGCTTAGAGTAATTTTTTCTGAAATTTAGAATATGATTATTTCTGAAAAGCTTTGGTATCCTTTTAAACACGGTTTTCTATTTACTGAACGATAAGGATACCCATAAGGATAATCTCATAAATTTTGGAATTCTTTCAGTCATAATGAGACTTTATAATGTACTCTTTATAGCCTATGAGAGAAACATTGTTTGTATTAGGAAATTGTTTGTAGTAGGCTACTTGGAGGCAAGAAGAATGTACCCTTTTACTTGTATGAAAGAATTTTCATTGTATATTTGTTCCAATTTAACTGAAACTAACTGAACTTTTGCCTTTTCAACTCTTTTTAGCCAAAACATACCTTGAGACAGACCCTTCTGGAAGGGATAAGAGGACACCGATTGTCATCATAAAGCAGGGCCATGAGCCGCCCACATTCACGGGCTGGTTCTTGGGCTGGGACTCCACCAGGTGGTAAACCGAGTTTCAGAAAGCCAGCTAATCTCGCTGCGTGGGGCAGTCGCCCCACTTTGTACTGGGGATTTGTTTACTTTTTGTTGTTTGGTTTTAGAAGATAAGCCGCTGCCAAATGGATGTTTTTTTAAATGACTAGTATGAGCTCCCCCTCCTCCTCCTCTTCTCCTTGTTCATTGGTCTTCTTTTTCCTCTTCTTCCTCTTCTTTGCTTTCTTTTTTTTTTTTCTTAAAGGAATTGTTGTGTGTTACTATATTGAAACAGCTTAAAGCAAACATTTGTTTTTGATCAGTTTTACTGGGTTTTTTTTTTTGAGACAGGGTTAGATTTGGGGCCTGTCCTGGATCTCGCTCTTAACCCAGGCTCTTAAACCAGGCTGGCCTCGAATTCACAGAGATCCACCTGCCTCTGCCTCCTGAGTGCTGGGATTAAAGGTGTGTGCCACCACCTCCCAGCTCGTTTTGCTTTTCATAAGACCTAGAAGTATGACTATAATAACATTTAGGGGAATTTCTGAGGAAATTCTCACTCTCAAACTTGACTTCCTACACTAGAGGGCGCTCCAGCACTGCTGCGTGTTTTCCTTCTGGACATTCTGTTTGCAGGATGGTTTATGTCCCTGCTTGGATGCCATCCACTCCCAAGTGTCCTTTTCTGAGACAAGCTTCTTCAGCCTTTTTAGAAACTGAAGTCTCAAGCCCTTCATGATAAAGCGAACTGTACTCCTATCAGTTGAACTTTACATATTTGATAGGATGTGTTTAATATAATAAAACTATGTACTGAATGCTTTTTCACCATTAAAATACATCTTTTTGGAAAATGTTTTGTGTTGTGACATTTTAGTCAAGTTAGATGAGTCACTAATTATTAATTTTGTAGCTTAATACTTTTGTGTATGAGTAGATATGAATTTAACATTTCTTACATTATTATTTAGTAGCCAAGTGACTTTTCTATGGTAAGATTATTATAACATATTTTACATATCACCGACTGTATAAAAAGCACAGGCTCCAGAGGCCAGGAGTTGGGGAAGAATCTAGAACTCTGGTAAACACAGACAGCAGACGGCCTTCACCAGAGAAGCGCTGAGTGCAGCGCTATAGTTTGAGAAGACCTAGCTGGGCAGGTGATATTTTATCAACAGAGGGCAGAGAGCCAATCAAAACCAGGTGGTCAGGCACAGCAAGGAGTAGCCAAGCACAAAGCTCTTGAGGAGGAAAAATACTAGGCAAGAGACCTCACAAACAACAAACCATAAACAGGTAGCCTGGGAATGGATATAGACAGCCATGGCCAGTCAAGGGCTGAGCCCGGAATGTTCCATCAACTAGAGGAGATCTCAGTGAGGCAGCAGGAAGAACACGGGTGTCCTGGAGGATGCTTTCTTGAGATTGTTGACCTTTACTCATAAACGTGGATTTTATAGAAACACCCATCTTTTGGGTGTTCTGATAATTTCCACAGTGAAAGAGCCAGATATCCCTGTGGATGCTGAAGGGGTTACCACCAAACTGTTCCCTTCTTCATCAACGAGGGGTACTTGGAGAAGCCAGCAGCAAATGGCAGAGCTTCCTTCCCTTTCAACAGGATTCGCTCATCTCAAGACAGGCAACCAGAAAGAAGATCCCATGGTATCTGAACCACAGCATGGTATCTGAATCCCTTCTCTAAAGCAGACCACCACACGCTGTAATAGAAAAACTGGTGCCCAAAGTGGGGTTTTGCTATAGCAGTGTTAGGCCTTGTGTTGTTGGTAGACATGCTGAGAGGTCTTAAACAAGTATCCTAAGCCAGGAGTAAAGCAATCCCTTTGGAGATTAAAAACATCAAGTAAGACTTTTCCCAGCAGTAAATAAGAAGGCAGACTATGTTCCTCCTGGAAAAAGACGAGAAGAATTCAGGACACTAATGAGAGCGGACTGCTCTCTCCTGCTTTTAGTAGCCTGCTCCAAATCAGGGCCTGGGGGTGGGCTGGGTGAGCAGGAGTAAGCAGTTCCAGAACTGGAGAGCCCTCTACCACCACCCCATTCTCAGGAACGCAATCTGAACCGGCTGAGGGATTAGCAACTTGGGAAAGCCAGCGGTCTCTATAAACAAAGCAACAGTAGATAAAGATGCTACTCAGACCTTGCTCAGGGGCTTTCCAGAAATGTGAGCCAAACCAGATACAAAATCAGATTAAGGCTGTTTTCGTGCTGAATGTGGCTGCTATTAGCTCAGCAGAGAAAGGCTATTAACCAGCCAGGACCCTGTTCAGACAGAGCCTCGTCCTGCGGCTTCCGTCACATGCAATTCTCTGGAACCAAACAGACCAAAAAAATCTTCTGTTTTGGAGCAATTTTATTTTGCCAAAAATCTGAAATTTGGTTTACAAATGCCCATGATCGTTTGACCATTGAATACCTTTTGAGATCCAAATTCTCCCTCAGCTAAGAAAGTTTTGCTGTATTCAGCTTAAAACATAGGATTCCTTGTCCACCCCTGACATCTACGGCAGAAGTGGTACATGCCTTCCAAACACATGCTATAGATGTGTTCCAGGGCATTGTGGGAAGGGAGGAACTTCCCAAAGGGCAAAGTCAGGAGAAAGAAAGTCAACAGATGGGATTTTCATCTGGAACAGAGTCAAATTCATCAATGAAGTTACCAATTATCAGAGAAGAAACCAAAATTTTTGCCCAAGAAGGTTCCAGTGGTTTGACAGATACATGACTCTGAGTATTTCTCACTGTTTTTCCCAATCAGTAATTTGAACAGAGTTCACAGAAAAGAATAAAAGGACCAAACGATGAAAATCTTGTTTCTCTAAGGTGCTCATAATTAAGTTCATGAGAGAAGAATCTTTTTGTCTATTTGTGAAATAGATAAACACTAAACTGTGAAAACATTAGAACTCATGAAGGGTGGATTCAGGTTTATCAGCACACAGTAGTCAGGCTGTTTTGATCTGTATACAGTGCTGTTTCTATTTAAATATGCACATCAAACTGCCAAACATAGGTCTTACAGTGAGTGTCGACAGAGGGAGACAAGACGATACACTGATGTTCTTTCCAAGTGATATATTGTCGTATTTGTGCGAAACTTAGTGCTTAGGAAGGGTGGAAAGACCCAGAAGTTCACAGTCAGAAGGGGAACGTCTCATCTTTGCTGATTCTAAAGGACGATACTCAGCTGAGTCCTGGAAATCCTGCAGCTGATTGTGTCTTGAGAAGCCATTTAGAGACCCACAGCACAGACTCAAACACAGGCCTTAGTGATCCATTTCCTGGTCAACTACTTGGTCAAATGCTCACCCATCTACTTTTGCCGTCACACTTGGTTGTTGTGTTTTGAGTGTTGGCCTCCATTCATGGTTAGAGACTCCAAGTTAAAATACCCAGGAGCTGCACTGGCTGCCACATCTTATGCTTAGTGAACACAACACCGTGTATGTGCTTTTCTACAACTCCTTTGGTTACCCTTTTGTCTACTGATCCAATTTGTTGCTCTTTGGGCAAGAAACAAGATTTGGCTGTGTTTTAAACCATCTCCAAACTCAAAAGCTGCATATGGCACCACACACATATAATCCCTTGAAAAAGCAAAGAAAGGAAGGTCTCTGGGGCTTGTTGGCCAGCCAGTCTAGGGCAGTACCTTGCATTAGGCCCATCCTTTACAGTGTTCACCAACACACTGGAGACTAAGCGCTCGACATGCAACGCAACCAAACCAGAGCATACACCAGTCAAACATTCCCTTCGAATGACCATGTCTACACTTCTTTATACAGATCCATCATATTACCATAAAGTAAAATAAGAAAGCAAAATACACACTAATGCTATGCTCACATCTCTCGACATAGCTGCCTAGAGCCAACAATTAGATGGACCCCAAAAAGTCTGCTAGTATTCAGGCATCTGCACTGGCCTGCCCTTGGGGTCCTCACAGGATCCGTCCTCAGCTGCCGCCACTAAGAGCTCTGCCTGTGCACATTCCCTACATTCCCTTCTAAAAGATGGAGTTGCCCAACAAAGGTAAAAAAGAAATATATGTTTATTACCTTTCTCGATATAACAGAGATCACCATTGACAGAGCATGACTTGAATCCAGGTAGTTTGCCTCCAGTTTCTCATGAACATGGTTCGAGTGAATTTCCATATATAATAGCACTTCTGCCTCATACTAAAAACCTCCTACGGAGATCTGCACTAGAATTTGGAGCAGGTTTCCTGTAGAGAAAATGTAGACCGTGATTCAGAGTAGTTAAACAATGAGAAACTCTCCTCGTATTATGATCATTTCAACTTACCAAGACCCAGCATGCACACCGCCCCTCCCCCACCTGTGGGGAGGAGAGAGGAAATCTCTAGGCACAATGAGAAGTTCTGACAACATTAGCAATGGACCCTCATGTTTTCTGTCCCAGAGGCTAACAAGATGGAGACTTTATACTAGTACAACATGAGGAATGCCTTTGAAATACTATGAAAAGAGAACAGTTTGATATTAGAGATTTGGGACCATTTTTCCTCTCCTTCCCTCTTTTCCTCTATTTTACCCTACTTTTCTTGTTTTGGGGCAACTACCAATTATGTGGACATTTACTTTCCAGGATTTTAAGGGTTTTTTTCTCCCAAAATATTTTTGACATTCATTTAATGTCTGATAAGTGAAACACAACTATCACAAGTATTAAATGTTTATTCATGATTGTGTGTGTGGTGTGTGCATGCATATGGAGACCTCAAGTTAACAGTGGTGTCTTCCTTGGCCATGCTCCACTTTGTTACATAACTGCATGCGCGTGCACGCCTGCACAAAAAAAGAATGAAAAAAATGGAATGGAGATTGGTGGCTAGTCATAAGTGAGACATGGAATGAGACAGGGTTGCTCTGTAGCTTTTGGAGCCTGTCCTGGAACTAGCTCTTTTTTATTTTATTTTTTTATTTATTAAAGATTTCCGTCTCTTCCCCGCC
>NC_022009.1:75991287-75994020 GCF_000317375.1 Microtus ochrogaster
AAATAAGGAGAACCCAAAGAAAAACATATAGGCATCCTCCTGAATATTAACCTTCATCAGGCGATGAAAGGAGACAGAGACAGAGACCCATATTGGAGCACCGGACATAATTCTCAAGGTCCAAATCAGGAGGAGAAGGAGAGAGAGCACGAGCAAGGAACTCAGGACCGCAAGGGGTACACCCACACACTGAGACAATGGGGATGTTCTATTGGAACTAGCTCTTGTAGACTAGGCTGGCCTTGAACTCACAGATTCACCTGCCTCTGCCTCCTGAGTGCTGGGATTAAAGGCGTGTGCTGCCATCGCCCAGCTCGGAATAAATTTCTTAATGATTCTGAGATTTCTTTTTGGAGCACTTAATTAAATTGCCATCAGACAGTATGGACTAACTCAAGAGGCCATGTTTCAACAAGGGCAATAGTGAGATCACACAGCAGACTGAATATTGTGAAGTTGTTATGGTGAAGGTTGAGCCATAAGAGGTGCTCAGGTCACAGGATCGATGCCCTTATAAAGAAGCTCTAGAGCGGTTCTCAGCCTTCTTTTGGATGTGCTTAAATATCCCTTCATCTCGTGTAGCCATGGTTTGCTTTCGCCTGCATTTCTTTCTCCCACCATGTGGTGGAGAGTTCTATTAATATCCAGCTTTTAAAAAATGGCATTTCTCTTTCTGTCCGTTCGTACAAGTATAGGGCTTGATGCTATTTCTAGTTTACAGGTCAAAAACCTGTTGAAAGTCACAGTAATTATGTATTTGTGCATCTAAGAGATCCATTGGCCTGTTCTTTCAATCAGAGGCCTTTCCTCCTATTTAGCTGGATATTTCACTTTGAGAGTCCATTAAAAATGCCTTAAATGAAGAGTAGAAAGACGGCAAAGGTTAGGAGGGACATGTCACTTTTAGTATGTACTTGTAATGTTATGTGGTGGATTATGGGAGAGAAGACGGGTACTACAAATATCACAACTGCTCTGAGGTCTGGAATGTGGTTGAAAAAAGGAAACCATGTAGGTTAGTCAACAAAGTTACTGGCAAGAAAAACATTAGACATTTTTTTAGCAGTTGCTCAAAATGGCTCGTCAATGACTGAGCAGAATCCTTCCTTGAAATGCGATCATCAGTCCCTGGTCCTTTTTCCGATGGTTCCGGTTTGAGAGATATTGAGCTGAATCTGCAAAACTGTAACTGAAAGTAGAAGCCTCAGGCCCTGGTGTCTACTTGCACCTGTAGTTTGTCTCAGGATAGCTTCAAACTTGCATTTATTTAGAGAAATGCAAACAATGTAATAGCTGTAGTTACAAACTTCGTCCAACAGATGTCAGTGTTGCCCTCAAAAACTAAAATCTCCCACGGAACCCCTAGGTGTTTCCTCAGGACACCCCAGGGCACAGCAGTGCAATTTTGAACTAGAGCCCAAAGGTAACATCTTCCAGGGATTATAACTAAATAAAATACCTAAATAGGCTCTCTGTGCAGCAAAGTGAAGAGTGGGTTTCATAAATTCCGTGGCTTTTAATCATTTGCTGCTGTTTGTATACTGTTATTACTGCTTATAGAGTAAGCATAGCAAACATTCTTTCTATACAGAGGTACAGGGAAAATACATCAAGCTTCGGGGGGAGGGGTCAGATGGTCTATATTGCAGTCATTCTTTCTGTTGGAGTTCTTCAAGTCACATGGAAATTGCGAATCTCTCAAACTCAACAGGCTGTGGTCTGCCAGTGACTGTTGCAGTCAAAGGCCCAGAGTAAACCAGCGAACTTCAGTGAGAGACTTCTGCAAGGCGGGAGACGCGGTGTTTGCAGATCTCTCCTGCTTAGCTTCTAAGACTGCAAAACTACAACTGAGCAAAGAACACCTGCCGGGCCTGCTTGAGCTCAACACTCCTGAAATGGGAATTTTACTCTGTATTAAGGAGATTTGCAGGCAATTCTAGCTTAATCAAGAATGGCTGTTAAAAGTCCCAAGGAGAGCAATTATTGCACTAAAGCTTTTCTCACTTTTTAGGCTAATGACTGTAAATGACTAATGAGATCCCATACTTACAAGAATCTTTAGCTCAGATTACATCCAATAACTTGATAGAATATGTCATTTGAGATTTCCAGCTTTTTCTTGCAAAATTAATGATGCTGTATTAAAACTTAGCACTCTGCTTAGGTTTTATATCAGTTATTAAAAAACAACAAAAAATGGAAAATGGCGGCACACTCTAACCCCAGCACTCGGAGGAAGAGGCAGACAGAGCTCTGCATTTGAGGCCGGCCTGGTCCAAGGCTACACACACACACACACACACACACACACACACACACACACACACAAACCTGTCTCGAAAAACAAAACAACAGAAACAAGTCTTTCTATGTTATTCATAAAATACCACTGGGGAGAGAAATGGGAGGAGGGGAGGAGGTGGAAGTTTTTAATAAAAAGAAAAAAATACTGACAATAGCAGTCTTGAGAAGACTAGAAAATTTCTTAAGAAAGTTACCATCCATATTTTTATTTTATTAATTTTGTTTTTTGAGTCAGTGTCTCACTACGTAGCCTCTGCTGGCCTGTAACTCTCTATGTAGACCAGGCTGGACTTGACTCATCCAGATCCGCCTACCTCTCTGCCTATCAATTGTTGAGATTAAGGCATGTGTTTGGCCAGAATCTGCATTTTATTTTTTTTGGTTTTTCGAGATAGGGTTTTTGTAGCTTTTTTGGTGCCTGTCCCGGAA
>NC_022009.1:75995205-76003185 GCF_000317375.1 Microtus ochrogaster
CGGCTGGCGGCTGCGGTTCCCGGGGGCGCTGCAGGTGCTCGGGGCGAGCTGCCGAGCCTGCGGCCCCGGGCTCCGCTCGTTTCCCACTCCCGGCAACAGGTGGTGCCGGAGGGCCGAGGGCGAGCCAGACTCGGCCGCCCTGGGAGCGGCGGGCACCCTCGCCAATGAGGGCGCCGGGGGCGGGCGTGGCGTGGCCGCCCTGGCGCGCTGACCAATGGGATCGCGGGGCCTGGTTGGGGTGGGCGTGGCCACGGGCCGTGTCTGGGCTTCCCTGCGCCGCGGCGGCTGGCAGAGCTGCGCGGAGGTCTCGGCCGACACACTGCGGCCAATGGTTCCCCGTTGGGATCCCGACTCCAGCCCGGGAGGTGAGAGCGTCGGTCTCGGGGATCCCCGGGTACGCGGTGACACATGCCGGCTTAGATCTCCGGGGTCGGGTTGCCCTTTTCAGTGCTGTGCCCGGCAAAGGCACTGGGGTGGATACGGTGACGGGCGCCAGATGCTGGGTGGCTGGGTTGTCTTCAGGGTGAGCTTCTGAGGTTCGGGGATCGTGGAGGATAGAGAAGAGTACACGTTACTGTCCACGCCACTCCAAGTAGAGGGGCATCGGAGCCTTTGGGTGATCGTTATTCACCGTTTGTTTTGGACTTCGTACATTTCCTATCTCATCTGGTGTGTTTACACACAGCAAGTTTTATTGAGCTCCTCGTGGCGCTTATTTTTAGAGAGAACCCGTTTTAACGTGTTCACAGTAATAACATGCTCGTTTCCTCTCCAGCAATCTCGTAGCTCGATCACCCAGGAGGAGAAATTGTAAGCGGACCAAGAGGAACGCGTTCGGTTCGGTTTGGGACGCCATTCGCAGTTGGAAATGGGGAATGGACTGTCAGACCAGACTTCCATCCTGTCCAGCCTGCCCTCCTTTCAGTCTTTTCATATTGTTATTCTGGGTTTGGACTGCGCCGGGAAGACGACAGTTTTGTACAGGCTGCAGTTCAATGAGTTTGTAAATACCGTACCTACCAAAGGATTTAACACGGAGAAAATTAAGGTAACCTTGGGCAATTCCAAGACAGTCACTTTTCACTTCTGGGACGTAGGTGGTCAAGAGAAGTTAAGGCCACTGTGGAAGTCATATACCCGATGCACAGATGGCATCGTGTTCGTGGTGGACTCTGTCGATGTGGAGCGAATGGAAGAAGCCAAAACGGAACTTCATAAAATAACTAGGATATCAGAAAACCAGGGGGTCCCTGTGCTTATAGTCGCTAACAAGCAAGACCTGAGGAACTCACTGTCTCTCTCAGAAATTGAGAAATTGTTAGCAATGGGGGAACTGAGCTCATCAACCCCTTGGCACCTGCAGCCCACCTGTGCAATCATAGGAGATGGACTAAAGGAAGGACTTGAGAAACTACACGATATGATAATTAAAAGGAGAAAAATGTTGCGGCAACAGAAAAAGAAGAGATGAGTGGCCGTGCCCTTTGTGTGGGTGTGGAATGGTTTCCTAGGGCTGGTTCTGACGAGTTGAAGAGTGTACAGCCTGGTTTGCCTGTCTGCCCTCGCGGATGCTATTAAAGCTTTGTTTGGTTGAACAGTCAGATACCCAACTTTGTTGCCTTGGGGAAGATGAGTAAATGCAATGCTTCTTAAAGTGGTCTCTTCTCCCTGACCCACAGATCTTTTGGTACTACCATTTTGGAAAGTCAAAAAAGGCTGGTAATTGGCCAGAAAACAATTTTGTGGAAATATTTGACCTGAAGTTAGTGAAATAAAACTTTGAAGAGTGTATGCCTAGTGGTTTGTGCTTGTATCTTTTGGGGAAAGCCTTTGCCAAGAAACTGCAAAAAAGGCTTTGTAAACACAAAATGCGAATGAATGGGAATTTAGTGTAGATTATTGTGTACACACATACACACAGGTAAATTGAATACACTGGGATAAGAAGGATTTTCTTTTGAAATTTTGGCTAGATAATTTTTTAGCGTTTTTCTGGAATCAATTTTAATGCTATCTCTTTAATTCATGACAATGTTGAATTGATTTAGTCTATAGTTAATAAAAATATTGGGGTATATTCCAGTGCATGGATTAGTTTTACTGACAAGCATGTTTGGGTGTGTAGTCTTTAGAAATAACTATGAATCTGTCTACACAGATTTAAAACAACAGCTTTTGGGCCTTAGAGCTATTGTACAAATAGTTCATTGCTAGAACTGTCACGTGAACCTACAAACGACTCTGTCATCTAGTGTAGTAAATATGAGCATGTTGACTAAATGCATATGCTTGAGTTTGTGGATGGAGTTACGGAGAAAGTGGGGATTCAGTCCGAGGAAGCTACTGCAATACAGAGTCTCTAAAATAGCCTAGTGAAAAGATGTGTGTTTTATTACTCTTCGCTGGCTGGAAACAGAGCTTTTTTTCCATATATTTTTGTAGCATTTGGGGAGGGATGGAAGCTTTCTAGTCTTCTGATGCGCTGTGGGATGAATTTGTAAGATACCTTTCGGTATGTGTTCTGAGCTTTAATGTTTTTATTTATCAGCCGAACAGGATTTCCAGAGCGCTCTAGCTCTGATGGTAGGAAACAGTGTTACGGTACTGCAGCTAGGAATTCAGATCCTAGGGACGAAGGGGAGAGTGGCAAAGCCATCTCTCGACAGTTAGCTGGTGCTGCTCTTAATGTAATAAAACCAAATGAAATTAGGAGGAGGCGAAAACTTTAATTCTTATCTCCAGGAAGAGCCTGATTTTCAGTAATCACATATTAGCAAATGAGTGTATTTCCTGGGTCTGAAGCCAGCAGCTGCTCGGTCTGCATTCTCCAAAGGAGGTGCGCTTTGATAGCAGGACTCATTTTGGTTTTGAGCTTTTAATTTCTTTTTCCAGTGACACAACTGAATTTTTGGAACCTCGATTCTTGTTACAAAATGAAGTAACTCCAAGTGGAGCTGTCCTGTCAAATGTACCCGCACTAGTGGCCACCTAGCATGTTTGCTTATAGAGTTGTGGGTAGCAATTCCCAGGACCGGCTTGAGGCACTAGGAGAACAGTCTGGCTTTCGGTTTAATGTATTTCTACTGCTGCAGCTTTTAATTAGATGTGTAAGAAGGACTTTTATCAGCTGGGCTATTGAGTTTTATAACAGTTTGGATTTTCTCCAGTGATTTTCACAGAGGCTATTTTCTGAGAGGATTTTTTCCTCTTGTACTGAATTATCAGTATCCTCTCCCCAACCCCCAAGTCTGTGCTGGGATAATAAAGCTTGTTTTCCTCAATTCTCAATCAGTTTAGATTTTCACCGAAAACCTTCCCTTTTCTGTTCTTGCTATACAAAGTAGTTAGGGCCAGGCATGGTGGCACACGCCTTTAATCCCAGCACTTGGGAGGCAGAGGCAGGTGGATCTCTGGTTTGCAGAGTGAATGCCAGGACAGCCAGGGCCATGTAGAAAGGCCCTGTCTCAACAACCCCAAAAGTAGCTTGTGTTAACTAGCTTTTGACCCTTTTTTTGTAGCTAAGAAGTGGATTAGCAAGTCCATATTTAGAGAACAGCAAAATGGGCATTGCATAAAACTATATATAAGCCATTTCAATTAAAAATTTACGTTGGTTAAATTCTCTATCACCTGTTAGGGCTATTAATCACATAAGCTAATGAATCTCTTAATCTCAGAGTTTAGGCATTGCTTCTGTATCTGGGTTTTTGGTTTTAAGTTAAGGAACCCTGTTCGAAAGTATATTTGTCTCTGTGGTGTCAGGGATCAAACCCTGGGCCCCCGTCTGCGAAGCAAGCATGCGTCAATGAGCTGCACCACGAGCACCTAAAGCACAGTTCTGAAACAGTTAACTATGTGAAATGAGTTGGTTTAATGTAAACTGTCAGTTGGGTTAAACATTCTAAATTCAAATTATTGTACAACAAAAAGTTTTAAAATATCTTTTGATATTTAAAGACTCAGATATCCAAAGTTATGCTATAGTGGTATATGAATGTTATGTTTTAGCCTGGATGGATTTATTAGTAATCATAAAATGAGGTAAATCCCACTGAAGGCTAAAAAGTGCAGCATTGGGCTATGTAGACGGAAACTGACGCCTAGCCATGGCTGGATGGAAGGTGACTTAAGAACCAGTAGGAGTTAGGGTTATGGGGGATGGTAGGCTCTCACCTACCTGGTGCAAGGCTCTGGGTTTGATTCCTAGCGCTGCAAATGAAAACAAAGCCATGACAGGATTGGTTTGTTGAGAAGAATTTCATTGTTCATAATGACCTTGAGAGAAATCTGGTATAATATTTCAGTGTTCTACTTAATGTAACAGTTTCATCATACAAATAATGATTTTAGCAATAACAAAGATACAAAAATGTTTCTTATAATAAATTAATGCAACTTGGAATCTTGGGTTAGACTATCATTTCAAGTCCAGTTTTTTATTGCCGGTTTTCTGCAGTAAGGTCGCACTGTGCAGCCAAGCTCCTCAACGCCCTGGGCACGGGGATGATAAGCACGTACTACCAAACTTGGACAGAGATTTTAAAGTTTCAGTTATTGAACATCCTGGAAATGGACAGTGTTGATCTAGAATCCTCAAGTTCTTTTCAAGGCTTTAATATGAGCAAATAAAGGACACCAAAAATATCATAAATTATTATTAAAGTATTGAAGACCAAAGATATTCCCAATAGACCACAGCCAAAGAATGTTCCAGTTCTATGCAAATTCAAAATACAGGAGTGTCAAGTGAAAGGTTAGTGTGGTGGCGTTTCAATTGTATGTTAGTAAAACCTGCCTACAGATCTGAGCGTAAAACAGCCCCACTGATCAGCCTTACAGTAGTTACACACACCTTTAATCCCAGCAGCCACAGCCACATGTACCTTTAATCCCTGTAGCCACACTAGTCATAGAAGCCATAGAATGCACAACTTAAATCCCAGCCCTAGAGAGGATTATAAAACAGGAGGAGACAGATCTCTGGACACAGTTTCATTCTGAGATTCCTAGAGGCATAATCACTTCTAGGACTGAGGTTGAAACAAGAACCAGTGACTGCTGGCTCTGCTTTTTGGGTCTTTAGGTTGAACCCCAATATTTGTTTTTGAGTTTTTATTAATCGTGCTTCAGGTTAGATTTGGGGAAGAATAATTGTACTAGCTAAAAACATGAGGTTCAAAGTTAGAGTCCCAGTCCTGGCATTTCAGTTCTCCGTGTAAAGCTTTGAGAAATCCTCTAAACCTTGTAAATGTTCTGGTAACGTGGAGACTCAGCTTGAGAATGTTGGGAATGTTTATTATACATAAACTCTTCTTACGGAGTAGGAATGTGTTGAGAGGCAGTGTGGTGTCGTGGTAATGGCCACTCAAGCCCGTGTTTCATAGTGGAACCCTCACGAGACTTGGCCAGTTTCATAGGGTTCTCTTAGTCTCTTCATTTGTAAGTCAAGGTCGTGCCCACTGTTGGGCTTTGTTTTATTGAACAAGTCAGAGGACTCACTCATAGTAAGTATTGAATACATTAGTGGCTGGCGAGTTCTCTTGCACATGGATTTGAAGGAAGGCATTTTTGGAGTAGGGATGTCAAAGCTCATAGCGTGTTTTTCCTCAGGACCAGTGTGCCGTGGCACACAATGGCAGCCTGCTAGAGCTCAGAAAGTCTAAACATTCTCAGCTCCTTGAAATCTAGGTCATTTTCTTTCGTTTCCATAGCATTTGGGTACAATAAAAGTCTTAATGTTCCCCCAAGAAACAAAAGTTAAAGGTTTGGTTATTTTCTAGTTTGTGATAAAATACTAGTCCACAGAAATTAAAACCAAAGTGTGGATCTTCAAAAATGCTTGTTGCTTTCAAATTACTTTCAATTTGGGAGGTCTTTTCTACCCCCACCCCACCCCATACTGGAGGTTGAGCCCAGAGCCTCGAGTGCTGTCTCCCCCCCCCACTCTGCTGCTGAGCTGTCGTGCCCCCCCCCCCGCCCTAGCTCTTCTGGTAATGTGGGTTTTTTTTTTTTGTTTTTGTTTCTGTAGCTATTACCCATAAGGGGTAAGATGATTTTATAAGTAAATTGGGTAAAAAATCCCAAATATTAGCCTAAGCCAAATGGTTACCCCAATTTTTTAACGAGGGAGAATTAAAGCATTGCTGAAAGGCTGGAGAGATGGTTTATTGGTTACACGCGTACATTACTCTTGTAGAGGACCAGAGTTCAATTCCCAGCACTTGCTGCTGCCTGCAATTCCCACTACAGGGGGCTGACGCCTGTGACCTCCTGGAGTACCTGAACTTGTGTGCATCTGCTTTCACACATTATTAAAAATGATAAAAAAATCATCTTTAAAGCATTGCTGAAACAATTACCTCGGGATTGTCCCATCCCCACTGCAGATGTGAACGCCCTGCAGCTGGAGTGAGATGCCATGGTGATGGACTAGAAGCATTATCAGTTAGGAACCTGGGCAAGCGAAAAACCTCAGCCTCCTCTCCAGACCCAGGAATGTGAAACTCTAGGGTTGGGCCAGCAATCTTTGTGCTTGCCACATCCAGGTGATGCTGGTACTCATTAAAGTTACCCATTGCATTAACATAAAACCCAGTCATTTGTTATGGAAAAGAAGAAGACTGGGGAGATAGCTTTGTGGTAGAAAACGTGTTTGAGGCGCCGTTTTCTCTCTAGTACTAGAAAGAAAATTGAAAGAAACTCTGTAATACAAAAACTATTGTTTAATATTATATAATTCAGACCTTTTTATTTTGGTTTTGTTTTGAACACTCTCTCTCTCACTAGGTTGGGCTAGAATTCATTATGTTGCCCAAGGTGCTCTTGAACTCACAATCCTACCTCACCTTACTGAGGACAAGGGTTCTAGGCATGAACCTCTCTCTACAAATCAGACCTTTTAAAAAGAGCTTTTACAGAATTATACTGCTTTGCTTTTATTTTATTTTTTGAGACAGTTCTCACTCTGCAGCTTAGAGTGAGCTGGAACTCACTGTGTTAGCCTAGGATGGCTTTGAACCCAGGGTTATCCTCCTGCCTCAGCCTCCTGAGTACTAGGATTACAGATGTGAGTTGCCATTCTGGCTATACAGTGGTTTGTTTATAATAAACATTCAGCAAAACTTGAGTGAATTTCAATCAATACCAACAGAGACACTATTTTACTGGATGTCAAATCCTCTACATTAACTTTTAGCTATACATGCAAAAGGGACTTTGCTTTTGAGCTGACTATCTTAAGATGTGCATAGCATTCTAAAATGGGTAGGTGGAGATGCTCGTTTAAAAGAAGCTATTTTAAGGCATCTTAATGCATCAGAGTTCAAGCTTCCTCAGGAGGTAGACAGCATAACTGTTGATCTGCTTTCCCCACAGTGACTGATACCTAGGGTGACTTTAGAAGAGAGGAAAGGTTTGGTACTGACCCAGCTTCAGAGCTTTTGTTCTGTGATCCCTGTCTCTCTTGCTCTGGACCTGTGATGGCAGAGTAGATCATGCTAGGAACTCGTGGAGGAGGTCTGTTCACCTCTCTGGAGCTGGGAAGTCGGCAAGGAGCTGGAGTCCCAGTATTTCTGTTAGGAGTATGTCCCAAGTGAGTTAAATTCTTCCAGTAGATCCTCTCCCCACTGCCCTGCCTACAAATCTTTATTTCATGTCTAAACAACAGCAATTACCAACACCTGAAATAGCTCTCATTTCACTTGAGTAGCTCAGGACCAGTCTGCTTTCCTCTACTGGCTGTCTACTTGGGGTTTAGATTTCTCCAATGACAAAATTCTTTTCTGAATCTTTAAAATCATGAGTCAGTGAGATGGCTCAGCTTATAAAGCTGCCTGAAGCCAAGCCTGATTACCTGAGTGTCATCCCCAGAACCCACATGAAGGAAGGAGAGAACCAACTTTTTTTTTTAAATTTATTTATTTATTAAAGATTTCTGTCTCTTCCCCGCCACCGCCTCCCATTTCCCTCCCCCTCCCCCAA
>NC_022009.1:76004297-76006263 GCF_000317375.1 Microtus ochrogaster
TAGTTTCTTGAGTTCTTTATATATTTTGGAGATCAGACCTTAGTCAGTTGCGGGGTTGGTGAAGATCTTCTCCCAGTCAGTGGGTTGCCTTTGTGTCTTAGCGACAGGGTCTTTTGCTTTACAGAAGCTTCTCAGTCTCAGGAGGTCCCATTTATTCAATGAGGGAGAGCCATCACTCATGCACACTGTGAAGGAGCTCTAAGAATGGCATTACTTGAAAGAATGGCAGGGACTTTAGATATCTAACCCGCGGTGTCTATGGTACTTTGATAAAGTTTCCTTTGTAGGTTGGCTGTAATGCCAATGGTGAACACTAAGCGGCATTTATGAAGCCTTGCAAAATTAACTGTCCGCCAGTATTTTAGTATCCCATTCTGCAGACAGTTTGAATATCCTATTCAAAGTAGCCGGTAACTGGCAATCATAACTAAGTAGCATTTTTAGCTGGCAGTCTGGCTGGAGAAACCAAGTCCTATTAATTAGCAACTTTGTGTCTTAGAAGACCCAAGAGGTCTTCTAACTCATTGCCAACACTTGTATTATGAACTTTTTCCAACTTAATTTAGCACCTCTCAAGCTACAGCATTTGAAATCTAGGGTTTCTAGATAATCACTCCAGCAGACATAAGGAATTCACTGCAGAAGATTTACTAGCTCAGAGAAGGCACACTTGCATACCGTGTACAAACTTCTCAACTCAATCATCAGCACCTGAAAAAAATCCTGCTAAGTTCAAATCGTTGAAAAGAAAGGTGTATTTGAAATGGAACTTCATAATTTAAGAAGACAAGAGCTAACAGCAGATACTGTGGCTCTCCCTCAGTGTGGTATTATCTATATTGTCATTTCTTTATGTGACATCTGTGGTTGGAAGGATAACATGTAGAAATGAGCAAATGCTTATGTCAACCCCAGTGTTGGAAGAGAGAAACTTAGATGTCAGCATAAAGATGCACTGGGGGAATTAAAGAGATTTTGAAGAAGCACATTAGATTTGTTCCCTTTGTAGCAAAGATTAATGTTCAGGGGTTCTGAGATGAAGGGAAGAGCAGCAAGCTGGCCACAGTTACTCTCAGGCTCTGTCTTCATTGGACGCCTCTAACCCCTGCTATCATAGAGCGGGGTTATGTGCATCATCCACATCACCAATAGTCTCAGGAACAGGTGGCATCACTTTGATTGCACAGCCTTGCTGAAGTGTGAATGGCCTGCGGTTTTAAAGGTAGCACAATGCTTAATTGGCCACACACAAACAAGATGTCATCAGCATTCCTTTCAAACGATGGAATAATAATTTGTGGACACCTGGATTTGTGCCTCCTCTAACCTGAAATAAAAGAAGGCTAGAAGGATGTGAGTCTGTTTTTTTCCTTTGTGACATTTGACCTCTGAAAGGGGTGTCCTCATCTTCGTAGCATAGTGTTAGCGTGTGTCTGATACGTGTTAGCTTTGGTTTTTCTGAAGGGTAACTCGAAGGAGCCATTATTTTGCTGAATTATGAGTAACAATATGGGCGCAGCACAAGCGTTTGACACTAATAACAGCAACAGGTAATTCCCCGGTGAGGCATTTGGCATGCCAGCCCTTGCTGTGTTTTCACAATGAGTAACTTGCTTCTCCATATCCGCCACTTTTCTATGCACGTTTGCCTGCGGGGAGTCATAGTCACCAGTGAACACATCAGGATGGGGCTGTTGGTGTGGACATCGCTCACTGGAGTCACGGTCATGGAGAGTCACAAGTTGAGATGCGTTTCTCACTTTTGAGTTTGGGACAATTTCAAACTTGGATAAGAGTTACAAACATAACACAAAAAGATCTGCAACCCTTCATTCAGAGCCACCATCCTCCTGGCCAGTCAGCTCACCAATGTCCTTCCAGACATAGGGATGCAGCCCAGAGCCATTGTCCTCCTGGCCATTCGGTTCACCAATGTCCTTCAAAACAAGGGATGCAGTCCAGAGCC
>NC_022009.1:76006488-76011193 GCF_000317375.1 Microtus ochrogaster
TTTAGGACACAGGGATGCAGTCCAGGCTCAGGGAAGTAGCCACTGTCATTTACTCTGGAACAGTTCCTCTCTGCTTCCTTCCTTTACTTTCACGCTCTGTCGCTTATGAAGATTACAGGTCAGTTATTGCAGAAATAGTCCCTGAGCTGAACTTGGGTTTATCTAATATTTCTTGCATGGTTTTTTTCCCTTTGATTTATCTTTCATTGTGTTTTAGTGGACAAGATTCATTAACATGTCATAAGAAAACTATTATTCCTTAATAATTCTATTCAGGCAATCCCCCTTTTGACAAAATTTTCACAATTATGCTTTTTTTCTTACATCCTGTCATATGCCTGTGGGGTCAGTGGTTTCCCCTTATTGGCAATGCCTGGTTTAGTTATTTCAGAGAGATAGTGTTGGTGGGGCTAGGCATAGTGGCACACTTGAGCTGGAGATGGTTATGTTTGTGAAGCTCCTCTCTTAGAAGCATATTATTTTGTAAGTAGGAATTACTCTGTAAGAAGAAATTTTGAGGCTAAAGTACCCTTTACCTACTAAGTCTACTGTTGTCCACTGCCTTCAGCGTTCACTGCCTGACTATTAGATTGGTTTTAAAAGGTCTGACTTTTAGTGCCTTCATTCTTTTTATATTGCTTAATATTAAACTCCCACTTATGTTACTTATATCATTACAGTTTATTTGTTTATTTCTTTATGTCATTGCAGATTTGTTTGTTTATGTGCTGTGATTTCCTGAAATCTTGTATTACCTCATGAGCGTTAATTCAGTTTATCATGATTTGCTCTGGTGATCATGCCATTTGAGATCTGAGCAGTGGGAATGAGCTCTCAGGGTAGATGCTGCGTGTATTGATTTGGTTTTATTTTCTTTTTGAGATAGGCTCTCATGAAGCTCAGACTGCAGGTTGGTCTGGAACTCACTGTGTGGATGAGAGGAACTTTCATGCATCAGCTTTCTGAGTGCTAGGTGTTTTTGTTTGTTGAGACAAGGTCTCTGCATGTAGCCCAGCTGGCCGGGCACTTGCCTTCCTCCTGCCTCAGCACCCTGAGTACTGAGAGCGTAGGAATGAGGCAACATGCTCGGCTTGGCTTCTATGTCCCTTTGACATGTCCCTAGTGTTCTGTAAGCACTTCCTCAGTTCCTGGCACAGCTGATGCCCAGGTTCGCTTCCTTGCCCTACACTCGAGTAGCTGTTTTCTTTGAGTGAGAGTAGCAATTAGAAACCAGTTGCTGGGTGCTGGGTACGCTTGCTGATACAGACATGGAGCTGCTGTAGGCATTCATCAGGGAGAAACTGAGAGTTGTACACATACTGCTCCGACATGCATGTGTGTGTATCACCATATACATTATATTTATATATTCACATGTTTATGTATAACCATGAGTACAGATCCAGACCTGTACTTTCTTTCATCATGGTTTATTATAGTCTCACTCTTTGTTAAAATGCCCTCCTTCCCTGACAGAGGGGAGGTAATGGCCACTATTGTTTAGTGTATTAACTGCTCAGTTCCCCTACTCATAGTCTGTCAGGCTTGCTGGACTGACTGCCTTCCTATCCATTTGCTCCTGTATGTTGCTTTTCAGTAAGCTAGTAAGGAGCAGAGAAAATAGGAAGAACATGGAAGGAAGGAATATAATATTTAAAACACAAGTTAGAATTCATAGAGTTTTACAGATGCTTTGATGTGTAGACATTATAAAACTCTAAGATTCTGGGAATCAAGCGTTTATTTATTTATTCGGATCCATGTAGCCCAGGCTGAATTTAACCTTTGCATAGCTGGTGACCCAGCCCTCTTGCGTTCACCTCCATAAGGTGTATACTGCCACACCAGGCTCAGCCAAGTGTACTTTGTTTTTTCTTTTAGAATTGGCTATTAATTTTTCTTTTCATGGCGTGGCTGTCACAGAGCCTGGAAATTCAGGTTCATATGCATCTATGACCAGTGTCCCATTGTGATCAAAGAACTTAGCCGTGGGCTTGGTGAAATTGGCTTCCTGCTGCTGCTTCCAAATCCTGCCTTTCTGGATCTTTTCTTCCTGTTGGACTGATGCTGCCCAGGCTGGGCAAGGTCTGCAGGTACAGTCTTGGAGTCAACTGTTCCTAAGCACAGGAAACACAACTAGTGTGAGGTTTTCTTGTCTGTTTTCAATGAATTTATAAACTGTTTATATTGCCAAGTAATGCTAATATTCTAGAATTTTTGTCAAGTCAGTTATATGTACTTCAAGGATGGCATTGGGAGATTTCATCCCCTCCCCTTTTTAAGGGCTCCCCATTTTGCAAAGTGTCCTTAAAAGCCTGCTCGTTAAGTGTCTCAATGATGAGGAATGTAGGCCGGGTTTATCAAGCTTCAATTAGTAGTTATTGCTCCATGGTTCTAAGCGGGGAGGTTAGGCACGTGGAGAAACTGATCCCATATTGCATGGCGCAAGCAGAATAAGTCTAGGCTGATGAGCTCAACCTGGCTGCTTCTCTGAATCACCTGGGTTTGAGATTCTAGCTCTGTAAGCCATTATATTTTTTTCACCATGACTCTCAAAACTTTAGGTGTTCAGTTTTCAAAGAAAAGAAATTTAATGCACATATTATTTGAGACTGCAAAGAAGGCAATAGTGATGAACAGAATCTGTGTAAGCTACCTTTCTTCATCACGGAAGTGAGTCTTCAAATGTTAAAGCACCTCCCACTCTTCACTAGTTGTACAGTGTATATTTTTAAAGAGAGCCCTCAAACCCAACACCACTGTTGCTCACTTTGGATGCTGAATAAGAGCTGTGGATGATACTGGGTCTCCTCTTGACAAGACTCTTAGGCCTATTGAAGGTAGCTGCAGCTTAGAGCAGAGTCTGCACGAAGGGCCTGTTGTGTTTCTATCTTGGTCATGGCACAGTGACACTCTCCTCATGACTCATGGGGTCACAGAAACCTGAGCGTTCGAGCAGCCACAAGGTGTTTGCACCTTGGGGACCTGTAGGTTTCAAGTCTGCTAAAGCTTTTATCTTCTCCCCTTTGGTTTCATTCATAATTCCAGTTCAGAAGATAACAGCCGTGTGAGTAGTGAGAATCACTGAACAACTTTTCTGAGATGCTGAAGAAGACAGTCCTCTGAGATTTACCTTCTGGATTCTCCGAACAAGATGTGAGTGGTGAAAATTTTCAGTCATTTCGTCAAACATAATATCTGTCTGATTATACTAAACTTGTTTAAGGGTCTCAGGAAATAGGCAGTAAGGGGGTATCCTGCATTAGGGCCGGTGTGGGTCGCCCTTTAAACCGTGGCGACTCTATGGCTAAACGAGGTATCCCAGACAGCAGTGACAGCAGTCTAAGATGGTAATGGCCACGCCTCTCCTACTCATGACTCTTGTGTAAGAGGTAATTAACAGGCCACCGAAACCACAGAGCATGTCTTGTAACACGGTCTAGGAGACCTTTGTCCTCAGGTTTGTTCACTAATGGATTCTCTAATGGTGGGGCAGACCATTGACTCATTGTTCTTTAAAACGTTTGGGGCCATCCAGGGAGGCTGTGACATCCCACAGAGGACAGAGTTGGTATCTTCCTTCTAAACTCTCCGTATATTTTTACAGCCAGTGGGGTGCCTTCTGTGTCTGTCTCTTAGCAGAAAACATTAACTGTCAGGGACAGACTTTGATTTTGAAACCCAGTAATTGCACAAACCTATCTACTGAAATTATGTTAATAATTGCTAAATATTTACATAAATACTGCATAGTAGAAATAAGGTTATGGGTTGTTGGTAAGCCAATCTATTCCCTTGAATTTTTGAAAAGCAAAAATCAAGAAGCCTCAGAAGTTGGGTATTTCTTTATGCCAGGAAATATCTGATGTAAATGTAAAAGTGAAAATACGTGAGTTGGATATGGTGGTAGTACACACCTGTCAACCCAGTGGCCCGACAGTCGAGGGAAGAAGAGTGCAAGGCCCAGGCCAGCTGGGACAGCATAGTGATTTCCAGGCCAGCCTGAGCTACACAGCAAGACCTTGTTTCAAAACAAAACCAAGCAATGTATGTTATATTCATGATCAGAATATAAACAGCAGGCCCTTTAAGGCATAAAAGCTAGAGGAGAAGTTCTGTGAGATGTGTTGTCATAGAGACAGTAAATAGGGATGCTAAAGTGGACTGTAAGTTTAGCTGAGGACTTTCTGGGACTAAATTCATAAAATTTGTTTGCAAGAAAGAAAACGTTACAAGGGCTGAGCAAGTAACTCAGTGATGGCGTCCTTGTGTGATACACAAAGAACTTTGAGTTTGATTCCTGGACCTAAGGAAAGAGATTGAAAGTATTTCTTTTCAATTCTTGAATGGTCTTAGTTCATGATAGTCTTAATGTCTCAGTGGTTCTTGTTTGACTTTGGCTCTTGCACAAAAGAAATGCCTGGTGCTTGGCTAATTAAGCCGTTGGCCCTAAATTTATAGTATCAGTTTTGATACTATCTACCAGATATTTGCTACATTTCACTCATAATCCGGAAATATTTGGTGATGCTCCCTGTGAGGTCACTGTAGCATGGTTTGGAACTGGATAAGGATTCTCCAGGGGAACAGAAACAGCAGGGGACATAGAAAGGGGATGTAATGGACCAGGGCATCCAGTTAGAGGATGAAAAGCCCTACAGTGCTGTCTGTAGGCTGGCTGTATAGTCAGGGAAACATGTAGGTA
>NC_022009.1:76011403-76014809 GCF_000317375.1 Microtus ochrogaster
GGGAGAGGGAGAGGGAGAGGGAGAGAGTGGTGTCCACAGTGGACAGCAGCACCAGCCTGAGACTGCAGCAAAGGAAACCAGACCTTCTAAGGAAGGGACGGGGGTGTGAGTAAAAGAACTCTCCCTCCTTTCCTCCCATCCGGGCCCCTAGCCTACATCCTTCCTCCCTCAATGTGCTGACCGACACGTGTGTCTTCTGTAGAAACACCCTTGCAGACAGTCAGACATGTGCTTCACCAATGCTCTGGGCATCCCTCCGTCCAACCAGCTTGATCACCAAAACCAGCTATCACAGCAACCATGGTCCTAGAAATACCCATGCCAAAGTGCTGATATGGACTTCAGTGCTCATGACTTGGGAGGGTCCTACTGTGAGGGAGTTCAAAAGAATAGAACAGACCAGGTATACATTGACTGGAGCATCTCAGGGGCCTGCTGGCCGTCCAGTCAGGCCAGATAAATGAGCTTCAGGTGCAGTAAGAGACCCTGTCTCAAAAAATAAGGTGAAACACACAATAGAGGAAGACACTTGGCATTGACCTCTGCCTTCCAATCGCATGAGCACATGCGTGTGTACCCACAGACATGTAGACATATACCACACACACACACACACACACACACACACACACACACACACACACAAATTCCTCTATCATAACTAAAAATGTAAAGACACTTGTCAGGACTTTTGACAATGAACTGTTATGCCTATACATTTTATATATGTGGTATATTTTACTTTAAATATTTTATTACTTGTAAATATATGTAAAAACATGTAATATTTGTCTAGTAACTATTATTCTAGGATATTAGATTAATTTGAAGGTCTGATTTGCCTAAAATAGAAATGAATAAAAATAAATATTGAGAAAATTCCGTGCTAAAATCATTTTAAAGACGCACACATTTAAAGCTTTCTCTTTTCCTTTCCTGACCTGTGAGGCTAGCTCAGCAAATGCATTTAGGAGACAGGTGTGACCCAAGGCAGAGGTACACCATATACACTCCTGTGCCAGGCCCTGGGTTCGGTACCCAGCACATAGCACATCTAATTCACGCGGCCTGTTGGCCACTGACATCCTCGCTTAGCCTGGCCTCTGGTAAAGGGGCTCAGAGCACTGATAGTGGCCTCCAGTAGTTAAGACACCATCTAACACAGAACCTGTCTTACTGTAAAGTGTCAGATACTGCGTGGAGCTTACTGTCGTACCCTAAAGATAGAGAACGGACTGGTAATTCACGTGTGCTCTCCATGTCCTCCTCCACAGTCAGCCCTCAGCATTGCCAAGTTGAACAGTGGGAATTCAGGGACCCTTTCTGTACAACACCACTGAATGCAACACTTTAAATTTGCAATATAAAGCTGGGTTTGGTGGTGCACGCCTTTAATCCCAGCTCTCAGAAGGCAGAGACAGGCAGATCTCTGAGTTGGAGGCCAGCCTGGTCTACAGAGCAAGTTCCAGGACAGCCAAGGCTACATAGAGAGAGGACCCTGTGTAACGAGTTCTTCTGTCCAGCCAGCCAGGTGTCCCCCCGTACCTCCTGCCTAGCTATTGGCTGTTCAGCTCTTTATTAAACCAATCACAGCATTATATCTTCACACAGTATACAAATATCCTACGACAGCCCTGTCTCTGAAAAAAATAGCAATATGAATTACATCTCAATAAAGCTGTTGTTTAATATAAATTAATCAAAAGTGAGAAGTCTTTACTTTTACCCAAGTTTAAATACGTTTATCTACATCTACACTCCTGAAGTTGCTTCTGTAATTTAAGAAATGTAGAGAACTTCTGAGACCTCCTAGTCTAGACTTGCCAGGGGATTTGTTGACTTAGCACTGAAGGTCTTGAGAACGGGCCTCCCAGCCCTAGTTTCTGACAGATGGAGTGGGTGCTTGGATTGCTAGAATCATGTAATCCCAGACAGCATTCTTATTCTTATATTTTTGGTTATGAGCATAGCCTTTAACGGCTGAGCCATCTCTTCAGCCCCTCAAAGGTTATTCTGTACTGCTTCCCGTTCTGTCCTTCAGAATAGTGCATGGTTCCCAGACAAGATCTCAGCGATGGCTGGTGTTGACTGCTTGACAGAACGTAGAGCCACCTGGACAAAGGCTCACCTGTTAGGGCCATCTAAGTTATAGCAGCTCTTGGGATGTCGGTGGAGGGTGATTTCCATGATGTTAATTGATACGATAACTGTGGGCAGGACCCTTCCCTGGGTTGGATCCTGGACTGTATAGACTAGAAAGCTAGATGGGTGCCAGCTTTCGCTGCTCTGTTTCTGATTGTGGACCCAGTGTGACCAGCTGCTTCGGTCACTCTGGACTGTGAGCAAAAATAAACCCTTTCTTCCCTGCCACTTTTGTCTTTGCACTTTATTAGTTCAGGCTGGCCTGAAACTCGCAAAACAACACAGACTGGCTTCAAACTCTTGGCTCTCCTCCTGCCTTGACCTCCCAAGTGCTGGGATTAGATGCCTGAACTACCATGCCTGGCTTCTTTGGAACCCCACAGAATGAAAACCGTGTCATGTGATGTAGTTTTAGAAAGTATGGCTTTGAAATTACCATTATTAAAAGTGAAAGAAAATGAGCAGGGCCGCTCTGTGAACTTGAGCAGTCTTGCTGAGTTAAGTATATTTTAAGTGTTTTCAAAGATTACATAAAATCATCTAAGAACATAGCAGTTTTCGTTCAGAGACATTTGGCTTACTAGATGGCCCTGTGGTTGGCTTTACATGCTTTTTGTCTTCCCAAAACTCTCATAATAAAACTTTTCTAACTACACTTTTTTTTAAAAAGATTTATTTATTCATTAGATATACATTGTTCTTCAGGCCATAAGGGAACACCAGATCTTACTACAGATGGTTGTGAGCCACCATGTAGTTGCTGGGAATTGAACTCAGGACCTTTGGAACAGCAGGCAGTGCTCTTAACTACTGAGCTAACTCTCCAGCCCCCACTACACATATTTTTAAAGCTGTTTTTTCAAGTGAATTTCAAATATGAAATTCATTAATTTAGATAAACTTTCTAAATTAAAAGTGTATCCACCGTGTGACCCACCTACAACACTCCCTAGCATTTACTTCAAGGACTCCAAGATAAATCTGAGAAATGCTTGCATAGCAATATTTACCACAGCACCGTTCACAGAAGCTGTTATAGAAACAGCTTAAGGGGCCCGAGGAAGGACAAAGAAAATGGGCTCTATAAAGACAATGGCAATGTTTGCAGCTGTGAAAATGAGCGGAATTGTGACATTTGTAGAACATGACACAACTAGAAACACTCTTAAGTGGATTAAGCTGGTTTCTGAATGACAGATCGTGTGTGCTTTCAGTGTGAGTCCTGGATTTTATAAGGCTGCATAAAATCGTGGATGGTCTATGA
>NC_022009.1:76015794-76023092 GCF_000317375.1 Microtus ochrogaster
TTTTTTTTTTTTTTTTTTTTTTTTTTTTTGGCAACCAAAATATCTGGGATTATTCACGATATTCAGAAAGCTACCTCCTGTTAATGAGGATGTTTGATTTTACGACCCTGCTCAGGGCAGAGACTGTAGGTGGCTGAGCATCACCAGCGGGTGGGCTTCCGTTCCCCAGTAGGAGACAGACTGGTGGTTTACTCAAAGAAAGGATTCAGAGACAGGGCAGGAGGCTGGTCACAGGCTACAAGGAGGCTCTGGAAGACTCGTGGTATTCCTAGTACCACTTTCTGTTTTGTGTGAGCCTGTGTACGTGTTCGTCGCTGACAGCCCCTTCCTGTCGGCAGGGACGGAACTAAGAGGGTGGTGCAGCTTTGGAGGTTCCGAAATCCAAGAGCCACTTTCCTTTCCCACCGCTTTCCGCTGAGTCAGTCCAGCCCCGTGCCCCACAGGGCCCGGAGGCCTTTGTTTTCCGATTATTTTACTAGCTACAAACGCCACACCCTTGTGCTACAGACAGGAACACTTTGTCCTTCCAGGAGGTCTGTTCTGTGACCACTGCCCTGGGATTTCAAAGCTGCCGCGCGAGCCTTGTCTGCTGGGATCTGAAGTGTGGGGCCCAGTGAGTGTCCCGTTATAAAGCAGTTTTATAATTGCTTGCTGGTAGACTCCCACACTAGGGAGGCTCTCCCTTCAAAAAGGCTTGTCGTCTGTCCTTTGGAAAGGCCATTACCCCACACAGGCAGTGTCTGAAAGGAGAGCTGAATGAAGTTAGACCCTGGGGTGCAGCTGGCACGGAGGCTTCCTGAGGGGGCGGGGCAGTCCCAGACAGGAGAGCTTAGAGTCCTCTTCTCTTTTGGACACGCGCAGTCAGTTCACGGCGGCTGAGAGAGGAACCATTAAGGGCGCCTTCTAGGATTTAGAAAGAATAACGTGAGAAAGGGACGGGAGGGTTTAAAGAAAGGGAGGCGTAAGTGCCTGTTGCTTCCTGGTTTACTGTGCTTGGGATGGGGATTTGCTGTATTCTAAATTCTCTTCAAAGTACAATATGATGCTTTCCTAGAAATGGGATCTCTCTTCTCTAAAAGTGCGAAGCCGGTGAGAACAGCTAATTGCGTGTGTCTGTGTATCGTTATGTGCATATATGAACGCAGGGGTCCACAAAGTCCAGAAGAGTCCCATGTGGGTGCTGGGACCCTGTAGTTCCCCTTCAAGAGCAGTGCACCCTACCCACTGAGCAAACTCTCCATGCTTAGAGCCGAGGAGTTGAAAGAAGAGAATGCAACCTAAAAGCGTTGAGCCATGACCCTGACGTAGGTCGTCTTCACAGAGCCCACCCCTCGCCCATCAGCACCTTCCAGGGTTCCCTTGGGTGTGCACTGCTGGGTGTCAGAAGCTCCGTAGGGAAGGTTTTCTGTCTCCTCAACTGCCTTCTTTCATATGTTAATCTTGATATTTTTCTCCAATTGTCTACTCTGCTCCCATAGCATCTTAATAAAAGGAAGGTGATGGACACTTTTTTTGTTTTTTCAAAGCATCTTAGCTGTAGGGAAAAGAAAAAGAAATTTGGAGATAACGTTGAGTCTCAGGAAAGGGCAGCAGCTCTCTGTCCTTTAAACAAAGGAACGTGGCCTTCAAGTTGACTGCCTCACTTCGCAGCCATCAATCTGGCCAAATTCAACTTTTATGATGCATGCATTCTGCCATTTAGCTACACCTACGGATCCCTTTATCTTCATTACAAACTTCAAACAACACCCTTTGATTTTCATTACAAACTCCAAACAACATTTAGATAAGTTAAAATTTATGTACACTTAAGGTTTTGTTTTTATTTTTAGATGCAACTTTTCCAGTCCCTAAACAATGCAAATAATTTCTTAACTCCAAACTCTGGAGGCCAAAGGATCTCATAAATAAAAGATGATGAAGTAAACAACATAGTTCTCACCTCAAACCGAATAAGAGACAATTTATTCTAGAACCCGATATGAGTAGCCCTGGCTGAGAACACAGATTCAAGTCATTCCAGTTACCATGTTCCAATGAGGTAACGATTTCATGAGGCTTTTACAGTAACAGAACAAAGTCATAAATCAAAATTCTTTCAGATGCACCGGTTTGCACAGCAGATAGGTGGGTTGCAGCAAAGCAAGGGAGCCTCTGCTGTAGGTGTACTGACTAGTCTTATGTCAACTTGACACAAGCTAAAGTCACCGGAGAGGAGGGAACCTTAACTAAGTAGATGCCTCCTTTAGCTAGGGCTGTCTGAAAGCCTGCAGGGCATTTTCTTAATTAGTGATTGATGGGGGGGGTGGCCCATTGTGGGTGGAGCTATCTCTGGGCAGGTGGTCCTGTGTTCTGTAAGAAAACAGGCAGATCAAGTCGTGGGGAGCAATCTAGTAAGCAGCACCCCTCCATGACCTCTGCATCAGCTCCTGCCTTCAGGTTCCTGACCTGTTTGAGTTCCTGTCTGGACTTCCTTCAGTGACCAACAGTGATATGGAAGTGTAACCCAAAAAGATCCCTTTCCTTCCCAACTTGTTTTTGGACCTGGTGTTTCTTCATGGAAGTAGTAACTTCCACCAGGACACATAGGTCTCAGATGCTGTCTGATGACACCCTTAGCTTATGGGTTGGGAGAAGCTAGAGACCTGCTCATATGCTACCAAAGAATTTGCTTCACAATCACGAGGATGTTACATCACGCACAGCTGGGTACGAAATGGCTGTTTAGGAGTTAGGACAGCCCAAGGTCATATGGCTGCGGGCTTGCAACATTCTGGCCCCTTTGCAGTCATCACAGTATCTCCACCTTTGTAGACTGTTACGTGCAGCTGTGGCTTTTGGGAGTTTCCAGGCACTGAATGGTTTGTTTCTCTTCCCTCTGACTGTAGCACAGGCTGGCTAAAACTGAAGCAATCCTCATTCCCCGAGGCCTCTTGACCATTGGAATTACAGGTGTGAACCCTCGTGCCCACACTTCAGAACTAACAGATTTGATGAACCAAAACAGATGCCAGCCAAAAAGAAATGGCTGATTCGCAAGGCTGGGTGGCAGGAGGGGAAATGTCCTCCAGAGTAAGAAGCTGAAGTATTCGCTAATGAAATTTGGAGATGTGTTCTACACGTTATTTACGATGTGTTCTACACGGAACAATCACTTTCAGGGGAAGGAAGGCTAGGAGATGGGTGGGTGGCCTGCCGGCAGCCCAACCCTTGTCTCTGGACTAGTTGGTTTGGAAGGCAAACTTGATAGCATGGCATCTCTCGGATCTCTACAGGAATTTAGTTTAAGTTCACCAGGCTTTTGAGAATGGAAAATAATAGTCTTTTACTTTTTAGCTAGTAGCTTACTACTTTCTTTCCCCCACCCTCATTCATCCCTGCCCTTCCATCCTACGTCCCTTTGTAATTAAACTAAGCATACCTCATGATGTCTTCATTATAAATCATAAAAAGCCTTAATATACCTTCCTGTTCTGCTGGGTAAGAGTCCGCTGATTTGGTCTCTTTCTCCACAACTTCTTTTGCTGCCGCACAGCTGTGGTCACTTTCCTTCTGGTTGGTGGCCAGTGGCACTGCAGCTCGGACTTCGAATTTGTCCCTTACCCCCACTTCCTGGCTCCCCATCTTATGTTTTTACAGACGAGCTTTTCTGTAGGTTACTTCCCAATGCAGCTAGAAGACTTGAAGGTCGTCTTCTGTGATCAGGCCCAGGTCTGGAGAGAAAGGCAGGAGATTTTTGGAGAAGGAGGGTGTGTGGCAGGAAAGTCAGGCATGGGAGGGGCATCAGGATTAGCTGATGAAGGAAGACAGTCCATAGGACTGAAAACCCCTGTCCAGCAGGCCTACATGTGAGGGGCAGAGCATGCGAGAAGAAAAGCTGCAGGGTCTCCAAGCTTGAGACAGCAGCTAGCTTCTAGAAAAGACCACTTTGCAGGGCAGATGGCCTTGATTCTTCCCATCAAAGTCCCACCCACCCTGGGGAGTTCATTTTCTCTTTTCCTTAATATCTATGCTTGCGCTGCTAGCCTTCCTTCCCTTATTCCTTTGGAGGCATGAAACAAAGACCACGGACACCGCTGGCTTGGGGTGGCTTTGATGACATTAGATCAGTTGCCCAGCATTCTGTCTCTGGCTCAGCTCACCTAGTGTCCTAGGACACTCAATGAATCCCCGTCACAGAGAAGGTTCGTGCCATGTATGTGACCCCGAAAGCTCATCCTCAGAGCTTCGGGCCTTTCCCTGCTCTCTGGCCTGCTTCTGCCCCCAGGAGTGCTCTCGTTTTAATGAACAGCTTCATTTCTCCCTCTCTATGTGCACTGGGTTCAGTTCTTTGTCCCGGGACATAAGAACCTGGAAATCCCAGGGTGCCATTGGTAGCATACAAACAAGGCAGATGTCCTATCATTTAGTGTGCAGTTTTCCAAAGTTTTCCATTCCTGCTCCTGACTGGAACCCTGGCAAAGGATTGGGAAGGATCTTGCTTTACCAGCCGTGATGATCCAAAGCTGCTTCTTCCATCGCTTCTTTACTCTGTTTCTTATTCAGGAAAAAATAACTTGCACAAGGAGAGCTGGTTCATACTCTATAACTTCTGAATGATCTAGCACATCCACGCTCAAACAGTAGAGCCTCTCTGTGACCTGGAATATTCTTACGTTCATGCTCTAATGGGAGAGCCTGTGACCTGCAATCTTCCTAACGAGCTAGCACATCCATGCTCAAATGAGAGATCCTGTCTGTGACCCAGAATTACACACTCTCCTTTCTTACCACGTTACTCTCTGAATGAAGCAATGTTCAGATGGAAAACTACTTTTTGTATTCCTTGGGCTGAGACTTCCTGTCCAGTAATGTGGCTATTTCTATGTAATAAGTATATAATTGTTGTGGAAACTCCCTTTTTGAATCATTACTACAAAAATTGTGCAATATCCCCCCCCCCAATCTTTTAACAAATACCTACGTCATACCAACGATTAAGGATCTGAAACTTTTTCTGTGGTATTGCTACCATCAGAGAGGAGTTGAGTTAAAGTAATGTTTTGGTGGCCTGTTGCTAATAAATATTGTGCTTGCCATTTATGTGTGTGTGTATGTGCACACATGTGTGCAGACCAGAGGTTAGCATCAGGTGTCTTCCATGATCATTCTCCATTGTATTTGGTATGTGAATGTGTGTAGTAAGGAGTCCACTTGTTCATTTCCCAGATACCCAGACTCCCGAAATTACCATACAGAAACTGTATTAATTAAATCGCTGCTTGGCCAATTACTTAAGCATATTGCTAGCTAGCTCTTCCATCTTAATTAACCCATCTCCATTGTTTTATATTTTACCATGAGGATCGTGGCCTACCAGCAAGGTTTCAGCATCTCTCTGTCTCTGGCAGCGGCTCCATGACTCCGCCTTCCTTCTCCCAGCATTCATTTTAGTTTTCCCTGCTAGCTCTATTCTACCCTATCACAGGCTGAAGACAGTTTCTTTATTAACCAATTGTATTCACAACATACAGAGGGGAATCCCACATTATACATGCAGACATGTTTGCAGACCAGAGGTTAGCATCAAGTGTCTTCCATGATCATTCTTCTTTGTAGTTAGTTTTTACTCTTAACTCTTACTCTTGGGGAACTGGCCACCCAGCTCCCAAATATATATACACTCAGAGACTTATTACTAATTATGAATGCCCAGCCTTAGCTTGGCTTGTTTCTAGACAGCTTTTCTTAAGTTATCCTGTCTATCATTTGCCTCTGGGTGTTTACCTTTCTCTATTTCTGTATATCTTTTCTTTCCTTCTTATTCCTTGTCTGGCTGTGTGGCTGGGTGGTTGGTTCCTTCTTTTCTCGCTCCTTGATGCTCTCTTACTTCTCTGCTCCTCTTTTTCTTCTGTTTATTCTCCCTGCCTGCCAACCCTGCCTCCCCTTTCTCCTGCCTTGCTATTGACTGTTCAGTTCTTTATTAGACCAATCTGGTGTTTTAGGCAGGCAAAGTAACACAGCTTCACAGAATTAAATAAATGCAACATAAAAGAACACAACACATCTTTGAATCATTAAACAAATTTTCCATAGCATAAATGAATGGAACACATCTTAAAATAATACATTCTACAACAATAATATTCTATGACACTTTATCTTATTTTTGAGAGAGTGCTTCTCATTCAACCTGAAGCTCATTAGTTTGGCTAGGCCAGCTGACTAATGAGCTACAGGGACCCCCTGGGTCAGCTCATCATGTGCCCTCATGTGGGAGGGGCTGAGGAGACAGATGTGTGTGGCACCGTATCTGGCTTTTGTGTGGGCATCCAAACTCAGAAGCCTGTGCTTGCATGGTAAGTACTTTCCTTACCAGCCCCTACCTTTGCCCTTGTCATTCTTCATGGGTTAATTGTTGTTTGTTTGGAAAGGGAATTCTTCAATTCTTTGAACACTCAAACTGTCATAAAGAAAGATGGCTCCGCTGCAGTTTTCTTGCCTTTCCCCTTTATCTAACCAAAGCACACCTCAAAACGGAATCATTGCTATTGGAGATATCCGCAAACATCGAAGCTGGAAAATTTATTTTAAAAGATGCCTCATAAAATATTATTTGCCTTAAATAAAATCTGTCATTCTAAGTAATCTTGCCTTTGGTGGAATAATAAAGAATATGGCCACAATTTGGACAGAGGGCCCTGGTCTACTGTCTTCCTTGTTTTATGAGCTATTCTTTTGTTGAAAACAATGGGGAAAGAGCGCTACTGAAGTCTGACTGGTTACCCAGGAGCAGAGAACTGTAAACTCTTCCCAGAATGGCACAGCTATGCACCGTTTCAGCCATAGCCCATCCCTCTGTTTATGGTACCCATCCCAAGTCCCCAGCTCTCTTTGCAAACTGGCTTCCTGGGCATTCCATGGGCAACCGAACATCAGACTGAGACTTCCCTCTCAGTCCTGTCCACTCTTCTCTGACTGGTTTCTCCTTCTGTTTATTGCCCGATGCAGAAAGTAGCCCCTGCCACCTCCTCCCCAAGCCTGATACAAGCCAGCCAGCTCTTACTGCTTCATGCTTTCTAGGTCTCTTTGTCCTGTCTTACTTGACCTGCCTGAGAGCACCCTCCTCCCCTTGTGCCATGTCTTCCTCAACAGTGCTACCTGATTTCCTCAACAGTGCTACCTGATTTCCCGCCAAAAGTTGCTCTGCGGATGCTACATTTCAATACTTTGGATTGAAGTCCTACCTCCTATCTTCTTCCCAAAGACTCCTGTCTCCCACACAGGAACCCTGGGCTTCAGAACTCTGTTACCTTCCC
>NC_022009.1:76023969-76045668 GCF_000317375.1 Microtus ochrogaster
CCCTCCCTCCCTCCCTCCTTTCTTTTGGTTTTGGTTTTTCAAGACAGGGTTTCCCTGCATAGCCCTGGCTGTAACTCTGTAGATCAGGCTGGCTTTGGACTCACAGAGCACCACCTGCCTCTGAGCGCTGGGATCAGAGGTGTGTGTGCCACCACTGCCCGGCTACTCATTCTTCTTTTTAGAAACTCTTCTCTCTTGCTCTTACAGTCACGATCCACGTGTCAGTTCCTCCCATCACCCTGGTTGCTCACGTTCGGCACACTGTGCCCGCATTCTCCCTGTACTGTACCTCAAAGAGCCGCCAGGCCTGTCTGAGCGCCACGCCTGTCTGAGCACCTCCTCTCAGGGTATCTCCTTCCTATTGGGGGATCAACCCATCAAGCTCACGTCACGTCATCTGCATCCTCTGTCTTGAATGGACCAACTGTAAAGATTCACTTCTTTACTCACAGCAAGACTAGTTATTGTTGGGGACAAGGGTCACAGGCCTGCACTTGGAGAATTTCTTCATGTGAGTCTTGACAACACTGCTTTTAAAGATTGTGACTTTGGAGAGGTTTCCTGTCCTGTCTCTCGAGTGGTACCTACTGCTGAATATTGTTAGGTTTCTGTTGTCCTTCCAGACCTCAGTGTGGACTGTATAGTCCATGCAGCCAGAACATTTTCTTACTCTTCTTCTCCTTTTATATTTTCCCTTAGAAGCTTCCCAGGCAACACGTCCAAAAGTAAACCTTTACACTTCCCTGCCAAGTATTGCTTGTCGGTGAAGGAAGCCACACTCTCATTCAAATGCGGAAACCCAGAGGCAAACATCTTTTTCACTTCCTCTCCTCCACACCAGAGCCAGGCACTTGTTCCCTGGCTGCTTCTGCTTCTCAGGAACCAACTGCTCTGCCCTACTTTGTCCCAGAGTAATTATCTGGCTTCTGGTTTCCTTACCAGGCACCAGGCGTGCTGTATGTCAGGGGTCTCTAGAGTTTAGTCACAGCCCCACATGCAGCCTTGGAACCGAATGGAGGGCTGTGTCTGACAACAGTTAAGCGTTTCTGGATAGATGAGCAGAACTGATTCAAAATCTGAAATGTTTCTGGAGGCTCACTCATCATGACTACACTGCAGCCTTGGGTCTGAACACAGGGCGAGTGTGCTTAACTCTGTGAAACTGTCACACCCTACAACTGTCCAACCAGCATTGCCTGAAATGCAACTCAAATTCAGGATAACTGCATTCTGTGACTTGCAGTGCTCCCCCCATAATTGTTTTAGAGTTTTATTTCTTACAAAAAATGTAGGGATTAATTACAGAATCAAAATCTTTTAATATTTTTCTGTCATTCCTTAATATCAAATTGTTGGTATACATGTAGATTCTGTTGTGTTCAAATGTAGGACTTTGAGAACTGCTGCTTGAGTTGCTGGCTTGGTTTCTGAAAAGCCATCAGATCTAACTTGGGTTGGGATAGGATTTTCAACTATTCCTGTAAGGGCCCAAAACATTTCTGCCATTTTTTTTTTTTTTTTTTTTTGCTGTGAGTTTATGTAAAGTGCTGTTGTCAATGTTGATGATTATAATACTCAGAAGAACTGGAAGCCGGTCAAGGGAAAGCTATTTCCTTCTGGTTGAGAATGGAATCCCCCTAGGTGGAGACACGCTATCATCACTTCTCGTAGGGAATCTAGCTGGGTTGGCCAATGGCCTCGCTAAGGAACCACCCTCAGGAAGGCAGATTCACCTACAGTCCTGCTAAGGAGATGGGAGGAATAATTATCTTTGTAATGAAATCACATGCCTTTCCCTCCTACAGTTTCTACTCTGTGCAATTGTTTACAGAGCTGTGCCTGCGCACGGCTTTCTCTACCTGTCTGGCCTTTCTGAATTGCTCAGAAAAGGGTAACATTTCCTTTTCTTCTATCTCTCTTCTAAGGATATTTTCCCTAAAACTTTGGGGCTTTATCTTTTGCTAAAGTGCCTCTGCTTCCTGCGTGGCTGCCCATTGCCCTCAGGCTGACTTCCACTCAGGGTGACTTAACCTGTAGGTTTTGGACTTTGCTCTTTTTCTCCTCCATTCTCCTCCTCTGGCAAGCTATAGCTTGTCTTCTTTGGGATTTTTCTAATAAACTTTAATAAAATTATTCTCTAGCTTCCAGTAGAGTCTATTCATAAATTCTTTTATCAATGAGACTAAGAACCCCCAAAGGAAACTCAGTTTTCCAGTAACATGTGGCAACTGCCTGGGAAGCCACAGATTACAAGCAATAATGATATCAAGATATCAACTTTGAAAAACACTGAAGATGCTCACTTTACATCTTGTAGTTTTATTTATTCAGCCAAAATTTAGCTCAACTATGTGACAATAACTAAACAAAATCGGTTTCTTCTTTAATATACAAAAAAATCCATGTTAATTTTCTGTTTTTCTTCTCTCTCTCTCTCTCTCTCTCTCTCTCTCTCTCTCTCTCGGCAGTCTTTAATGCAGCCCTGATAGTCATGAATTCACCATGTAGACTATGCTTGCCTCAAACTCATAGAGACTCACCTGCCTCTGCCTTCTAAGTGCTGGGATTAAAGTTGTGAGCCACCATATCTGGCTTGATATGTATATCATATGTATATATACATGTCTTTTTCTCCTTTTCTTCCTCCCTCCTTCTTTCTGGCCACCATGAAGTTAAGAATCTTCCATCATGTGCCTGCCACTCCCATGACGGTCTTTTTGTATTACTTCTTTTATTTTTAAGATTATGATATAATTATGCCATTTCCTCCCTTCATAGACTGAACCCCGACATCACTCAAAATAAAACTATTGGCTGGGGACCAACTGTTTAGCACATGGGTCTGTGGGGGACATTTCACACTCAGACCGGAAGTAACACAGGTCATCAGCTAGCCAGAAGAGATCACCATCGCATATGGCCTTAGAAGTCTGACTGCTAGGGTTCAAATTCCGTTCTTGTTTTGGTTTCCTTAAGCCTCAGTTTCTTCTGCCGGAATAAAATGGTTTCTGTCTCTGGGTTTTAAGGAAAGCTACATAAGATTTTATAAGTCTTTTATTGTGTGGAGCACTTAGTAAGTTCACGGCGTTTGACCCCAGCCATCCTATATATAGTTCTATGAAAGGTTTGTCAGTGGTTCTGACATCTTGAGAACTTTATCTTTCCAGTGGTGCTGTGGTGTGATCCTGGAATGCTTCCCAAGGCCCCTGTGTTGAAGGCTTGGTCTTCTAAGCAGAGGTAGGGACTCTGAGAAGTGATTGGGACCTGAGGGTTCTGTTGTAATTAAAAAAAAAAACAAAACAAAACAAAAAAAGCAGCACATGAGAGAAAGACTCCAAGCAGAGCCCATGTGGAAGGGTTTTTTATTGGGGGAAAGTGAATGGGAAAAGCGGGGAGGGAGAGAGGAGACCAGCCTTTGGGGACCGGAGTGGCAGAAGAGAAGAGAGAGGGAGAGAGAGGAAGAGGGGGAGGGAGAAAACGGAGGGAGAGAGATGGGAGGTTGGCGTTACCCATCTTCTAAAAGGGACCATAGAGAATGTGCACAGGAGGAACTCTTAGTGGCTGCAGGTGAGGTCGTATTCTGTCAGGACCCTAAGGGCAGGCCAGTGCAGATGCCTGAATTCTATAACAGGCTCCAACTTCATTGAAGGCAAATCTGTTAAAGGGGTTCCTAGCTGAACTGGGAGCAGAGAAAGCTACAGGAGGTGCTGTCTAGCTGGGGGGTGGGTCTCGGGGCATGAGTCTGAAAGAATATTTCATTCTTAAATCTGGCTCTTGTGGTAGTTTTGTTTCACCTTGGAAACTTTACCGTGATGCGCTTTACTTGGGTCCAGAAACTGTGAACCAACTGATACTTCCAAATCTGGGAACCGAAAGAACTCTGCTTTAAGTTAACGTTCTTTACTACCTTATCAGTGACAAAATAGTCATGGCTGTTATCACCCGCTATCGCCTCTAGTCCCGAAGTGCCAGGAACCTTTCAGTTTCTCTCTCTCTGTCTCTGTCTCTCTCTGTCTCTCTCTGTCTCTCTCTGTCTCTCTCTCTCTGTCTCTCTCTCTCTCTGTCTCTCTCTCTGTCTCTGTCTCTCTCTGTCTCTCTCTGTCTCTCTCTGTCTCTCTGAGACAAGGTCTCTCTTTATACTCCCGGCTGTCCTGGAACGTTCTCTATAAACCAGCTTGGCCTGCCCCTACCTCTGGAGTGATGGGATTAAAGGCATGTGCTGCCACACCTGCCCTGGTTCTCCTTCTTTTGACTGCCTCTCTTACCTCTGCCGTTCTCTTTCTTTGACATCGGTGCCTGTGTGTGAGCATGTAGAAAACGGAGGAAGATCTTGGTGTCCTGATTTATTACTCCAGGCGTTTGAGAGAGGCATCTTGCTGAACCAAAGCTTGCCTTCATTTCCTGGCTAGGCCGGCTGCCCGGCTGCCCGGCACCTCCTCTCCTTGCCCCTACCCCGGCACCCTCCTCTCCTTACCCCTACCCCGGCACCCTCCTCTCCTTACCCCTGCCCCCGGCACTGGGTTTACAGGTGCATGGAGCTCTGCTTGGGTTCTGGATTGCTTCCACGGAGTAGATTTACTTTTTTTTCCCTTTCTTTCACCTAAACATGTACATTTAAAATCTTTTCTTGCCATGTATGGTGGGATCAAGCCTTTAGTTCAAGCACTCAGGAGGCAGTGGCAGGTGAATCTCTGAGTTCAGGGTTTTCCTCATTTAAATAGGGAGTTCTAGGCTAACAAAGCTACACTGAGACCTAGTCTCAAAAACCAAATGAACAAAAAGAAAACCTTATGTCTGTGCCCCCCACCGCCCAGCTCACCTTCTTTTGATTAGATAATTCATTTAAAAAAAAAATCATGTTAGGGCCAGGTGGTGCATGCCTTTAATCCCAGCACTTGGGAACCAGAGGCAGGTAGATTTCTGTGAGTTCGAGGCCAGCCTGGTCTACAGAGTGAGTTCCAGGACAGCCAAAGATGTTACATAGAGAAACCCTGTCTTGAAAAACCAAAAAATAAAACAAAACCAAACAAAAAAATCTTGTTAGGTTATAGAAAACAACAGAAATTCCTTGGAGTGGGTTTTCCCCTTGTAGACTTCCTTGTTTTTCTTTTTATACTGCTTATCACAGTATACTTTCATCTTCTGGTTATTATTTTTATTTTCCTTTCTTCCTTTTGTTTGGTTTTGTTTCTGAGACTCACTATCCTGGAACTCTCAATCTGTAAGTCATATCCACCCAGCGCCTGGCGTGCAGAAGATGCCTGGCAGTTACTGAGGCGATGAAGGCTTGTTCTTCATCTCTCTTTTGTGTAGTTCTTCTCTCGTGGATTTGTAGCCAAAATTGTATTTTGTCTAGAATTTCATCTTGGCTGCGAGATGTGCAGTAGTGTTAGATAAAAATAACCAAGTATTATTCTAAAACTCCCAAGATTCCTTTCAGAAAACGTCTGCATCTGTAGAACTTTCTTTAGAACGTTTCCAGAGACCATGTGTTTGACGGCTTTGAAAGCGTCGAGTTGTTCTTCACTTGTGAAGCAGACAGGCAGCAGGGCGGGTTGTCTACTGGCAGGGCAGGCTCTCTCCACTGCTGCTGTCTTAGTCATACCTTTTCTCCCCCCTCCCCTACACTACTGGGACAAACAGGAGAGGCGCTCACATGGCCCCTCCTCTTTATTACTTATGCCCTTTATGGCAGCTTCGCTCCTGGATGCCCAGGACTGCACTCAAAACCTTGCGGTCCAGGCTAGTGGGCTATAAATAGCCCTCTTCCGTCTACTTCCACCCAAGACGGGTGCTGTGTGGCGATCAGAAGTGTGGTTGGGTGTGGAGCGCGGTTCCAACAGAACTGCTGTGCAGCTAGGAAGTAGAAAATGCCACAGAAGCCCGAGAGCCGCGGGTCCAGTCACTTCCTCAGTGTTGTACACTGGGAATAACTTAGTTCATGCAGCCTCTGTGAGTTCCTTTAGTGGCTCTTCTCATAGGATGTAAGGGGAAACAGAGACTTTAGCTACGGCTGTTTCTTGAGTGTCTGATGGATGCGATGAGCGATCCCTAACCTTCTAACTGCGCAGTCTTTAAACTGCATGTAAGATTGTAATGGTAACAGTAAAAATGCCGCAGGTTCCCGGGTGGCTGCAGTGGGCAGCAGGCCATGAGACCATGCCACAGGTCCCTGAGTGGGGGCAGGCAGCAGACCCCAGAAGCAGCCAGTCCCAGGCAGGGATGGTGCACTAGACCTCACTTCACCACAGGTCTCCAAAGGCAGCTGGTTGCAGGCAGGGAGATACCTAGCAGGCAAGAGACAGATACATGGATAGGCATGCCATGCAAAGTGAGGTTGGCTATTTATTTAGTAGGTTATGCAGGAGAAAGGGAGAAGGGAACAAAAGAGCAGAGAGGCAGAGAGAAAGATGGGAGCTCCCTCTTTGAGAGGGAGACAGAAAAGGAAGAGTCTCAGGCCAGCAAGCAGGAAGGAAGATCTGTCTGCCTCAGCAGGTTGGGGGAGGGGGCTTGTCTCTTAAAGGGACAGGACAGATCATTACATTCCCATCTCTTTTTTATAATAAAAAGGCAGGAGGTTTACCTTTACAAACACTCTGGCCACTATTAGCTGACAATTAACATTTTAGTCAATGGCTTTCCTTGTACCGATAGGCTGAGACTAGTTTTCCTGAATGAATGTAATAAAACAAAACAAACAAGCAAACCTCCCTAAAACAACAAACAAACAAAAGCCCTTGGTTTCCCTAATGTATCCGTGGCTGTCTTGAAACTTACTCTGTAGACCAGGCTGGTCTCAGAGATCCTCTGCCTCCTGAGTGCTGGGGCTAAAGTCATATGCCACTACCACTCAGCTATGAATGAATATATTTTCTCCTGTGTGATGGGGTGGAAAGGAATGAAAAGGGAAGGAAGGATGTTTGAGGTGGGCATTAAGGTGATAATGAAATTCCTTTTTGGTTTTGAGCCCTGGGGAGAGGAGCTCTGGAACAAAGAACTGGGCTTGCCTGAGAACGGCAGTGTCTGCCACTGGAGACCGGGGACATGAAACACGGGGTACAGGGCTGAGCCTGGGGCTTGGAGACAAGCTTGGTCTTGACACTGAAGAGACATCACATCTTCAGTTCCACACACTAGTTTTCCTCTGGGCATAGTTCTTATCATTCTACGCCTTATTAAAGAAGCAGCCTGCCTCCATTTTAGGTTTGAAAGCCATCTTATACCAAAAACAAACTAGGTTCATTCCTGTTTATGATTAAATCTGTTTTTTAAGGACTGGGCTATGCCCCACCTGTAACTTTAACTGCATATGATTCTATACTGCTGCTTCTGGGAAATGCAACTATGTTTTTTATCAAAAAGTTGTTATAGCCTTCTTACAACCCTGCCTCTGGTTCAAAGGTCATCATGACTACCTTGCTATGACCACCTTGTTAATTTAAGATCTGCTTCTGGAATCCCATCTGTTTTGGCTGCCAAATCCTCCCATTTGGAAACCTCCTACCCCTTGCCTTCCTCACAGCTGATGCTGACCTCTTGAATCCCGCTTTGGGAAAGAGGGGTTCCCGTGTACAGAAGTTAATGAATTTGGCCATGCTGATTTGAATAGATAATCTTTCTCTTCCCAGCTGTGGGATTATCTTTACCTGTGTCTGATTTACGTCTTTTATTTACTTCTGCAGTGCTGGCTGTAGAACTCCGAGGTTGCACAGATGAGCCCACGTTATCTGTTATCGACTGCTCCCCCAGTCCAGCCTGGCTACTGTAGGAGCCCACAGAGTAAGTGCAGACCAAAGAGCTGGCATGCAAACCGGGCATGTGCCCGAACATCTCTAGTCTGAGCTTCTTTATAGGAGTCTGCTATGCTCTTGGATCTCTAAAGACTGGCTTAGGATAAGCATCTCAGACTTTCTGCAGAGTGAGGACTTAGGGACAACAATCTGACATGGTTGTTATTAGCATGTTAGGAGACCTGTACAGAAGCGGTAACAAACTTTTTTATCAGTCTGTGTATTAATTATTGTAGGGCGATAATGGGCTTGGCTCACTGCTGGCACACTGATGCAACTCTGCTTTTGGCGTAGTTTGTGTGGATTCTGCCAGATGACTTACTGTGGCCTTTCAATATTTCCGTGTCCATTTGCTGGAGCCAAAGCTTCAGCGCTCAACCTGTTAACAAACCCCCTTTTCCAGCACAGCAGTTTAGCCAGCATCAAGCGCGCCGCACAGAACTGCAAGAGGACTGCTTTCTGAGAGAGAACAACGTGGGTTGGGGTCCCGTTATCTTTTTACACTGGTTTTTCTTTTTTGTGCTTGTGAAAGACAAGGCAAGTGTCCTTAGCATCAAAAGCAAAACAAAAGCACCCGCTGGGGGGGAAAACGTTCTGAATCCTCTGAACCAGACGGCTCAGTTTCCTTTGTTTAAACTCATTTCCTGCCAGCAGGCCTTTGCTGTGCAAGCTCTTTCTCTGCAGTTCACAAGACTTTGTAGCTTGTAGCTCCGCACCCTGCCTCTTGCTTGTTGACACTCCTTTGGGAGGTCAGACTTTTAGGCTTTTCCATCTATGTCTTCTTTGATGAGATTTATAAAAATCTTTGCAACACTTTTCTCTTTTAGTCAGTTCACCCACACGCCACTGTCCTTGGTTTGCTCTAAGCTCCCCTCCACCTCCCAGTCTTCACTCCAGTTTAGACCAAAATATGTGTGATCACTGAAGACAAAACAAAACAAACCCTACCCCACACAGGCTGGCCGTAGCTCTGGCTTCTTTCCAGGATTCCATTAGCTGGACAATGCCCCAGCCCCGGCCAGAGCAGCCAGAGCGGCCAGAGCGCCTAGGCGGGCTGACTGAGGAAGCCGACCTGGCTCGCTTGGGTGTCCGGCTAAGCTGGGTGAACAGCAGGTTGAGGCCAGGAATGGGGTAGAATTGCTTTACAAACCCAGTAGGTAAGATGAGGCCAAGGCCTCGCATCCACATCAGAAAGAGATCCAATTTAGAAGTGGCTTTTTAAAATGCGTTTTATGCGCTTGTTATTATTACCGTTTTCCGGTTTAGGAAGCTTCCAACGAACTGTGGCCAATTTAGAATAATACATCAGCAGAGCAGGGCAGGCTGAAATTAGAGTTCTTTTAGGTTTATTTATTTTTTTCCTTTTGCTTATTTTCAAAAGACTTGGGTTTAGGATGACTAAACCAATCCCGTCACAAGGGGAAATGGAAGGCTTAGCATTTCATTGTATCACAAAGGCAGCTGAAGTCTGTTTGGGTCTAAGAATTCTCCGAGGTTTTGTCTGACTCTTTAGGAGAAATTAACAAATGTGGAGTGGATTATAGTCTGATAAATACAGAAAGTTACCTTTTTAGAGGGCATTAATTAAAAAAAAAAAAAAACGATAAACACATAGACCGGTTTTCCCTCGACCCAGACAGTACTTTAGCATATGGTATTCCCGCGCTTGTCCTCGACATTGGGGCCCACTCAGGAGGGTGGGGCCCACTCAGGAGGGTGGGGTCCTGGTCTGACCATCACTGCATTTTGTGAACCGGAAAAAGTAACGTTTCAGAGGGAGGGGAATACACCGCCCACCTGGTGAGATGCATTGCACCCTTCCATTTTGTTGGGCCTTTATATCCAGGATCTCACCCAACCATAGCACCCTGGCTCCCTCTCCACAGCCATTTACATCATACAAAAGAGTGGATTTAGATGGGACCTACCCGTTCCCATCGCCTATCAACAGCCAACCCTTTGGTTGTTAGTTTGAGCTGTAGCAGCATAAATTTGTGTGTTTAAAGTTGCTTGGATTCTAGTAGACAGGTCTGGGATGTCCACCCACCGCTTGTATCTGTGAGCATAGCCTTCTTTCCTCTAATGCCTATTGCTAATTATTTCCAGTCCAGTCCTAGGGAAATCCTAAGATAAGAGGACAGCATAGGCAGCCAATTACATAACAAACCCCGTGTCCACCAGCAGACAACTAAGAAATTATATAAGATGGGATACTACTCAGCCTCCAAAGGAGGACCCAGAGGTCATCGTGCTAAGTGAAACAAGCCAGCCAGAGAAAAGCAAAAGTCACACGTTCCTACTTTCTCACACAGGAGAGGCTGGTGCTTGGGGTGACTGGTGACAGTGTCCAATGATTCCGTGAAACGGGAGAAAAGAATTATCAGCATTTGAGGAGATCCACTCAGTTATTTTGGATTGTATGTGAATGAAAAAAAAAAAAAAAAAAAGGGAAGGACATGACCACTCCCAGGTATAGTGGAAGAGAGAGTTTGTTGTAGATAAAAGAGAGAGAATAGCTGGGTATGGTGGCACACCCCTTTAATCCCTGTACTAAGAAGGCAGAGGCAGGTGGATCTCTCTGAGTTCAAGGCCAGGGCTGTTACACAGAGAAACTTTTCATGAAAAACCAAAACAGAATAAAAGGTGTGGGGTGTGTGTATAGGTAGAAGCTGGGTTATCTAGGAAAGTCCTGAGTTGACATGACCGGACTGAGCTGGGCTAGCCACGTGGGACAGAGGGAGGGAGGGAGGGAGGGAGGGAGAGAGGGAGGGAGAGAGGGAGGGGATCAGGTGCAGCAGGCAGCAGGCCAAAGGTCCCAAAGGGGCAGGTAACCCAAATGTATGGATTATATAGTATATAGGGAAGAACCTCTGGGCAGCCCAATCCCTGTGCTGGTGAGTTCAGGAAAGAGGGTGGGGTATGCCAGCCATACCCGGTAACAGGCAGGGACTGAGGGATGCTGGGAGAACCTGGTGCCCAGGTGGGCTTTGATATGTCAAACAGGTACCTCAGCCATTTGTTTAAACCCTACCAGTATATGCATTTCATTTTGGGTCTCATAAATATATGCATTACCACTTGTCAATATTCAACAGTCTAAAACAGCTTTTAGGTTTCCCCTTGGCTTATTAGGTGAGAGTCGAGAGGTCCAGGTTGATGGGCAAGTGGCTCACGATCCCCACAGTGACAGCTGGGAACAGGATCCAGACTTTCAGGGTCCCTCTGTTTCAGCATATCCCTTGTTCTCCCCTCTGGGGAACTACTAACTCTCTCTGTCACCCTGCTTTTCTTCTTTCTCGGAAGTTGCTGTTGATTTCAGTGCTCAGAGGAGAGTAGAGGGCTCTGCTGTTGGCCTCTGGAGTTGAGAGCCCTGGAATGTTGACATACAGGCAGAATGACTCAGAGCTGTATCAGTGACATGTCCATGTGGATATTCTGTCTGTCACCCAAGAACACCCATTTAGATAGTTTCATGTGAACTTGAATCGTGCGGGAGGGCAGTGCTAACACCTCATGCCCTGATAAGGCAGACCTTGCCTTCTGTAAATAAACAGGGGGACAGGAAAACAAGAACGACACACAGTTTCCCCCCTCCCAATAGGACCCATCGGGCTTTTACAAAGACAACAAAGTTTACAAAGACAGGACATGTGTCTGGCCCTTAGGAAAAAGAAAGGGACAGCATTCTGCATGACTGTTGCTGAAGGAAGCACACTGTGTGAGCTATCTCAAAATCCCAGCACATGGTAACTTTTCTCCTTGTCTTAATCCCCATTTCTTTTCTTTCGTGTGCTGCATCCTGAATTCAGATATATCAGCAATTCTAATTTTCCATTTTGAATGTCAAGAAAATGATACTCCTACATGGGTTCACATATTTTTTTTTAAAAGACACCCAGAAAGTAGTGAATGAAAAAGAAATGCTTTTTAATCCCTCGTTTAGAACATATGTCTTTTAAAAAAAAAAGCCTTTTATCAAAGTATGGCAGGCTCTCCTGCCACACCCAGGAAGTCTCTTAAAAACAAAGCTGTCAGTGCAGACTCACTCCTGGGCCACTGGAAGTCAACGGCTGCTGGTGTGGTGGAGCCTTGTTTTTTTATGGAAAAGAGATATTTTGTTTGTGTGCACGGTCTAGCAAAATATTAGTAAATGCGTACAAATGAATGCATCAATGTAAAAAATTTCAAAATTACTACTACATTAGCATCTGACTTACCCAACCTGCTTGAACTCTTCTGGCTTCCGAAGATTGTATGGGGACCTTTATAATGCTAATTTTGGGGAAGTAGGAAAGCCATTAAAGTCTGAATAACCTTCCACTGTCCAACATTCTGAAGCACCAGTGATTATAATTTAAAACAAAGACAGAGTTGTAAAAACTGCGTTTCTAAATCCACTGCAGCTATCAGTTCAAGGAAAGTTTTTAAAAAGAGTCTTGACTTCAACAAAGGAAAAAAAAAAGATTAGCAGCTTGTTATTGATCAAATATTATCTCTGTTTCAAAGGGGAAACAGGCAAGGAGTACAGGTTAGTGGCAGAGTGTACAGAGTAGGCCCTGAGTTCAATCCCTAACACAGAAATACAAGAGTCTATGAACAGTGTTTGAATATTTTTCAGTTGGCTAGTGGATTACTTACATTTTAAAGTTTCTTATTTTTGATGGTATGTATTCGTGTGTCTGTGCCTGTTCACATGAGTACAGTATCCTTGGAGTCTAGAAGGCATCCTCAGGCTCCCTGAAGTGATGAGTTCCCTGATGGATGCTGGGAACCTACTTCCAGTCTTTTGCATGGAATTCCAGCCCTTTGCAAAAGCAGTAGGCTCCCTTCCCCGAGACATCTCCTGGGTCTCATAGGTATCATTTTTAATCTGATTTCCCTTCTAGATCAGGCGGTGTCTGGATGTCTAAAATGATGGGGACACTCACAGCGTCTGAAATCAGCATACTAGGAGAAACTTACCTACGTCACCACTCCGCATGTTGAGTTCTGAATCCTCTTCGCCCTTCGCCTGGCAGCCAAAGATCCCCGCACCAACTGAGGCGAACTCCTCGACCAACGAGAAAGAACGACCACCACACGAGGATTCTTCTCAGATCACGCTTTAATTGGAGTGCCCTTGGTTGAAGGAGTGCATGAAGAGAAGGGGCCCGAGAGCATTAAGGCAGCTGCTTATATAGGGAATTGGCACATGGGTCGCCCTGTGATTGGCTGCCATCAACAGCTGACACCAGACTGCGTTGGGATAGGCCGAGGGACCCTTATCCACTGCGCATGCGGGAAGCGGGGGACACGCAGCTCTCAAAGGCATAGCCAAATATGGGGTTGTTTATTACCAACAAGACAGGATGTTGGCGCCGTCTTGTAATGGTGATCTTGTCCGGCTCCCTGCATCATAGGTATCATTTTTAATCTGATTTCCCTTCTAGATCAGGCGGTGTCTGGATGTCTAAAATGATGGGGACACTCACAGCGTCTTGGATTTTTGTTGTTACTGTTAACATAACATATGCTGGAGTCATCTGGAAAGAGGAGCCACACTTGAAAAATTGCCACACCAGATGCCTGTAGGCAGACTCAGGCAGGGCATTTTTTGGATGAATGACTGATGTGGGAGGGCTCAGCCCCTGTGGGTGGTCCCATCCCTTGGTGGGAGGTACTAGTCAGTGTAAGAAAGCAGGCTGAGCTGGACCCAAGGCTGAGGGGAACAAGACAGTAAGCAGCATTCCTTCACCGTCCTGCCCTGACTTCCCCCAGTGATGGACCAACCACTCAGTATACAGTGAAACAAACCTTTCCCAAGGTGTGTTTGGTCATGATTTTTATCACAACAGTAACAACCCAGCTAAGACAGAGTGTAATTGCTGCCTACAGTTATTCAAAATGAGAAATAATTTTCAGAAATAACATGAGTCTTTTTACAGTGAAATGAAGGACGCTGAATACCTAAGTCCAGCTTTATTTGTCAATCATTTGAAAGCTAAAGCCCTACACAGTAGCTTACCCAGAGAAGTCAGGTGATCAGAAATCCACCTGATTGATCTAAGCACTTCCCAAACTGGGATCTTTATGACAACCATCAGTCATTATATTCAACGTAATTTAATTTTATTTGGAACCAGAGATTTTTTGTTTGTTTGTTTGTTTTGAGACAGGGTTTCTCTGTAGCTTTGGAGCGTGTCCTGGAACTAGCTCTTATAGACCAGCTGGCCTCAAACTCACAGAGATCCACATGCCTCTGCCTCCCGAGTGCTGGGATTAAAGGCATGCACCGTTACCACCGGGCTCAGAGAATGTTTTTGTATCATTCATTAACTAATTTAAGGTAATGATGAATTACCTTAAAGAAAAGAACACTTTAGACTGTTAATTACCACTAGCAGTTCTTGTTACCCCAGACACCAATATCAGACCACCCTAATATGACCCTCTTACGTCTCCCTAACCACTCTGGTCTTTCCACTGTGTTTATCAGGCCTTTCCAAAAAGGAAGAAAAAAAAATCCTACCTGATGCTTGTTTCTAAGGCTCCAGATTCTCATCGTTTTTCTGCGAATTTCCTGGCTAGTTATTGGGTTTCTGAGACAGGGTTTCTCTGTGTAACAGCCCTGCTGCCCTGGATCTCACTTTGTAGACTGGGCTGACCTCGAACTCACAGAGATTCACTGGCCTTTCCTTCCTGAGTGTTGGGATTAAAGGAGTACACCACCTCCCCCAGGCTTCATCAACTGTTTTAATGGCTTTACTTCTTCCATATTTTGGGATGGTTTTGTCTTAGCTGTCCTTCCTTGGGTTCATCCGATATCATGACTTTAAAGACCATTTTCAGCTGATGTCCTTCTTCAGGCCATATCTGTATTTGTTTCTCTCCACTTTTCTAGCCTGGCATCTAGTTTGCTCAAACATTTCTAACGTTTGCTCTCTCCAATAGCAGAGTACAGTCTACTTTAAACTGGGTTTTGGATTAAACTATTCTTTTTAAAGAATAATTTTTATTTGATCAATTAATTTTAAAATTATTTTATGTGTAATGATGCTTTGCCTGCATGTAGGTTTATGCAGCATGTGAGTGCCTAGTGCCTGCCTGTAGGTTTATGCACCATGTGAGTGCCTAGTGACTGCATGTAGGTTTATGCAGCGTGTGAGTCCCTAGTGCCTGCAGGCCCAGAAGAGGTAATTAGATCCCCTGCAACTGGAGACAATTGTGAACTGCCAATGGGTACTGGGAATTGAACCTGTGTCCTCTGGAAGAGCAAGAGAGTGACCTGGTCAGTTGTCCTCATCAGCTTAGCCCATGAAACCCAATGTGGACAAGTTGCACAGAACCACCCTGTGCAGGCGTCCACACATGCCTTCAGCACTGCCAGGGTGCGCATTTCATTCAGTTTCCTGCTCTTCCTCTGGAAGAGTCAGTGCTCTTAGCCACTGAGCTATCTCTCTGGCTCTAAATCAAAACTACTTTTGTTACTTCCACAATTGCCAAGTCATTCTAATAATCGCTGTTTCTGGCCTGGACTATTAAAGAAGCTACCTAGTTATTCAACTTCTACTTAACACGGCCTACAAGACTTTAGTCCTCGGCTAGCCGATTTCAGTCCATCTGGAGTGAAAATCCAGTCATTTTAGCTCCACAACCAATCATCTTGAAAGACTTCTCATTGCATTTAGGGCAGAAGCCAACTGTGACATCAAAGGCTACAACATTAGCTCTTGCCTAATGGGCTGTAACTTACCCTGGCCGACTGGGTGGTGGATCGCCTTGGATGGCTTGCTCTTTTAAGTAGGTCAAGGTTACTTGCATGGAGATCTTGGCACAGCTTTTCCCACTGCCTGGGCACTCTTTGCCAAAGGCTGCCTCATGCACGTCTTTCAGATGGCGCTGAGGTTAGATATGATCTTTTAAAACTATGATGTATCATCACTTCCTGACATCTTATTTACAATTTACTTATTAAATAAGTAATATAGTTCATACACGTAGTTCATGATCTACAGAGACAGTACCTGATACGTAACTGACAAGCATTTATTCAATATTGTAATGAATCTATTAACTCTGATTTTATTTAGTGTATGAAGTCAGTCAGTACGGCTTTTCAAAATGTGTTCTATAACACAAACCTTAGTCTATTTAGCTTACATACTTCCTATTCTTCAGAAGTGTTATCATTTTCTCGAGTTTTGTTATTAAAAGGAGGGGACCAGGCCAAGTCCTGGCAGTCTTTACTCAGGTTTATTTACATTTCTAAAAGTCTGTTGTGTTATTGTTATTTTAGAAACAAGGGTAATGTTTACCTTTCCCAAGTGAGGCCTGTAGAGATAATGCATTGAAGTGTCTCTCACAGAACACAGCTCATTTTTGTGCTCCTGGGACAATGACAGGCATTCCTTCCACTGAGTGCCCTGTGCCAATGTCCGTCACACCACCAACCACCTTAAAAACCAGTAGACCTGGGCACGTGATCACATACAGTGGAAAGCATGTGAAGTGGTGGGTGAGGGGTGGATATGGAGGGAGTGAAGAAGTCATGTGTCTTAAGTCCCATCGCACTGTTGCCCAGTTTTAGAAGAAATTGGGAGCTGCTTAGGCAAATTTCACAATCTGAAAAGAAATATTTCTCAGTCCTTTTGAGGTAGGTGGTAGAGTTCAAAGTGTGGGGTTAGAGCTACTAATGAAAGAAACTAATGTTTGTGAAAGTCAGAAGTGTATGGCTACTACACATGCTATATGATATACTTTATATGTATTCAGTTCTGGTTTGTCAAGTAATTTAAATACAAACAGATAAAGCAAACAGGTATGATTTAACAAGTCAGTAGGATTTCGCTGTCCAAAAGATGGCCAAGTATGGTCTTAGTACACAAAATAAGTCATTTTGGTTATGAACAATGTAGTAACAAAGATAAAGTTTTTTTTTCCCTTTTGGAATTAATTTTTCCTCCAAAAAGATAACTCTCACATCCTTCTGAAAGTAACTGGCTTTCCTTAAATGGATCCAGATTCTGACTCTTGAAATCTGAGTGTGTTGCTTTGAATGATCAAAGGAAGACAGTTCCTGAAATGCTGGAAGCTATCGACTGTGGGAGATAAGAAGCCACATGCTCTCTCTCCCCAAGACAAGTTTGTTTGACCCCCCCTGAACGGACGTGCTTGGTCACGTGTGGTGGGAGGTTCACAGGCAGGAAATATGTCAGGATATATATTTGTTTCTGATTGGTTGTAGGCTGGAGGCCTTCACTATTGTATGCTTACCCCTAATTGGACCTGATGGAAAATGTAATGAATTATGGGATTTCCTTCCTAAGCCCCTGCAAACCATGACTTGGGCTATTTCCTGGGAACCTGGGTATGGACCTGGCCAGAGCCCATCCACCTGGTTAATATTTAATTAAAACTTGTTTCAAATTTGGCCTTAGCTTCTCGATCAGTGTGATTAACACATTGTCTATTCTGTGCATGGTTAAAGATGTGCCCATAAATTCCAAGGGCGAAGCCTGGATTTTGCCATCAATGTGCGTTGGAGTAATTGCTTGGTTCAAATGATGGAGGGATGCAAAAGTCATGTCATGTGACTGTCAGAGCTGGACAACAAGGTGCATTGCTTCTCTACTTTGGACTGTGGGGAAATAACTTCCATGTCTTAAGGACAGTCAAGCAGTCCGTAACTGGAGTTGAGGTCTCCTGGCAACAGCCACATGGGTGACCATTCAGGAAATGGGTCCTTCAGCTCCAGAGGAAAGGAGAAAAAGATTCAGCTCAAAAGTCTGCTGCTTGACTGCAGTCTTGTACAGACGTTGAGGCAGGAGTGTCATGCACACCATTTTTAGATTCCCAAGCCTCAGGAAATGGGTTAGGTAGTAAATGTTTATTGTTTTAACTTGTTGAGATTTCAAGTGATTTGTTGTGAACCAACAGAAAATAAGCAGGTCCACTCGTGACATTTCCCCTATAAAGTTGTTTAATTACGCACTAAAGAAGCTGCCATGATCTTATAAAGAATTTCTACCCTTTCTCCTTATTTATAGCATCATAGCAAATGGCAAGGGTCCAGTTTGGGTTAAGCTCACCCCTCAGAGGAGGATGAAAATGAGAATTTCTCCCCACGGCGAAAGGATTTGCAGGGAAATGACTAGTGGACAGTGTGTGTGCGTGTGTGTGTGTGTGTGTGTGTGTGTGTGTGTGTGTGTGTGTGTGTGAAAGCACTCATGGAAACAAAAGACCTTTTCCCTGCCCCTTTTACTCCCGTTTTGTCCTACTAATTAGCATCATTTAACTTTCACAGTTCAGAACCAGGTCAGAGAGCCAGAGAAGATTAAGCTCCTCTCTCTTGGAGATGCTTAATTTAAACTGTTTGGAAACCATTTAAAACTCCCTGGAAGGCTCTGCCGGATAACATGTAGAAAGTATGGAGAAAGAATAAAAATGTCCCCACAAAGCCAGAGGATCAACTCCACATCAATACTAGTGGCCCACTGCTCCAGAGGTGAAGCAGAGAGGAAACTATTTACCCTGCGTTTACCTGGGTTGACAAGCCTGCCTTTTCTAGATGCTGGTGTCTGGATGGTTCCCTTTCATCCATAACTTAGGGTTAGCGTGGCTGAATTTCATAGTCATCTTTTCAGCTGAGTTGAATTCTTTTTGTGTCTATTCTATTTTTCTAACTTTATTGTTATTGTTGGTGTGTGCACACTTGTGTGCTTACCACGGTGCGTGTGCAGAAGTCAGGTCAACTTTATTGTTATTGTTGGTGTGTGCACACTCATGTGCTTACCACAGTGCACATACCGAAGTCAGGACAACTTTATTATTATTGTTGGTGTGTGCACACTCGTGTGCTTGCCACAGTGCAGATGCAGAAATCGGAGGACCACTTTGTGAAGTCAGTTTTCCCCTTCCACCTTTTTGGGAAACACAGCTTCAAGTAAGCATTGGAGAAACCAGGACTGTCAATCGTGTAGGCATATTTTCTTCAAAGGAAGAGAGTGAATGACTGGAATGTCAGAGTGAAAGTGGCCAAACAACCGGGTGACCCTTTGCTATTCTGTCAGGGGCTAGCCTCCACGCGAATCCCCCAATATCCTGAGTTTTGTCTCTCAGTGACTAGACACCATCCCTAGGAAAGAGGCCTGGGGTGCTTTACATCCTCCACCAATAGAATCTGTCATTTGCTTCTCACTGATCCTTCCCCAGGCCCCAGCCTGAGCTCTGTTTGTCAGCCAACAGAACTCATTTTGAGGGTGCGGTGGGTTTGAGACAGGGTTTCTCTGAATATCTAGCACTGCATTGCACACCAGGCTGGCCCCGAGAATACATTCTTAACATAAAGATCGCAGGTGCATTACTACCTCGCTAGAGAGTTTCTATCTAGCCACACCTGAAGTTTTGTTATGATAATGGTCATATGGAAACCCCTTCCCAAAGTTTTTTTTTTTTTAATTCTCTTACACAATACATTCCAACCACAGTTTTTCCTCACCCCGCCCCCATCTTCCAGATCCATTACTCCTCCCAGGGATAGTGATTGAACACAATATGGCAAGTTACAATAAGACTAGGAACATACCCTCATACCAAGGCTGGGCCAGGCAACCCAGTAAGAAGAAGAGGAACCTAATAACAGACAAAATTAAGAATCATTGTACTGACTTGTCCCCCCCTTTTTCCCAGCTGTGTTTGGTTCTACTGTAGGTCTCTGGCCTCTGCAGCTTCCAGTTCCTGGCCATGCAGGCAGTGTCAGACATGGGCTCTCTCTCATGGTAGGGACCCACCTGGTATGCCGGTGGTTGGCGTAGTGCGGCTTCTGGTCCCCCAGGGAGTCTCTGCATACGTTGTAGGCTGGGATATAGTGATGAGGAAAGGAGGGGGATTAGATCTGGTGTTTGTGGAGGGCACAGTGAGAGTGGAGGAGTTCCGTGGGCAGGCCGCCTACTTAATCCTCTGTCAGGCATGGCCAGTGACTGAGCAGGGCATGATTGCCTGAGGGACCTGAGAGAGCGGCCTTCCCAAAGTTTTACTATGCTTAAGTGTATAAGAAGAATAAACCTCAAATCCAGACTCTGGAAGTTTTGGACCCAGAACCTGCAAAAGATGGTATCGACTCGGGCTTCTTCATCTCATGCAAAAAAGTCTCTTTGCCCGCATGAGGCTTGCGGGGGTCTCTGACCCATCTTTACTCGGCTTCTGGAGATCAGACTCAGGTCTGTGAGCAAGCATCTTTCTCTACTGAGTCATCTTGCTGGTCGTGTTTTTAGTTTTAAGCATCCAGAGATGTTGGTCACTTCAGAGATATGGCTTCAGAAATAATCTCCAGTGTTCTTGTTTGCTTCCTGGGATCCAAATCCTAGATTAACGTAAACAGAAAAGTCTGAATTAAAAAATGTCTTCTTGCCAAGCTCTGTTGTGGTGCATGCGCTTAATCCCGGCCCTTGGGGAGCAGAGTCAGGTAGAGTCTGTGAGTCGAAGGCCAGCCTGATCTTGAGAGTCAATTCCAGGACAACAAGGGCGACACAGAGAAATCCAATCTTGGAAACAACAACAATGAAAAATAAACAACAACAACAACAACAACAACAACAACAACAACAATAAAATCTGATAAAACCTAAATTTAAGAACTGGCCTAGAGTTCTCCTCTACACAAAAAATAAATATTATTCATGATCCTTCCTATGGAACAAAGTGAGTTTGCTGGCTACGATGGGGATGTGTATAAATACTGCTTTACTCCAGCCATCTGAAAATTATGCAAAAATTATCCCCACCCCCTCTTAAATCAGTGAATAGTAGTACAGGATCTGAGATCCAAAGGGAAGGACACGCCCACTGGAGGCTGTCTAGCCCTAGGAGTTAGTCTGCAGTTCCCATTTGAGAGAATCTCAGAAAGACATCTTGGTTTTCAGTTCATAATCTGTCACCAACCAAGCTCCTCCACCAGTTTATTGTTTGTAGAAGCTTCATTTAGAGCATGGAAGGAAAGGTTCAGAGGTCACCCCTTCAGGCTGCTAGAGCAGTTGTACCCCTAAAGTTGAAGTGACGGTTCTGAGAGAAAGCTGAAAAGCTAGGGGAACATTCTCTTCACAGTGAGTTCATGAATTCGTGAGAAACAGGGGAGTCTGACTGAGCGCTGGAATCTCTGAACGCCTGGTCACACGGAATTCGTGCGTCCCTTTATTGAGATGCTAGACTGCAGCTGTTTCCTGTAATTCTTTCAAAGAGTGGCTGTGGGTTCGGGTCAGAGCTCGTTACCGCATTCCCTGTCCTGGAAATCCAGCTGATTTTCGAACTCCTCTCTGGCTGTTTTCCAAAAGAAGAAAATGAACTGTGTTACATGAGTACAACAGATTCACTGCTGTTTATCCACCCTTTTCTTCAGTCTAACTTTAAAGAAACAAAGACCACATTATTTCCAAAGAAGAAATGATGCACATTCTTTTTATTCTCTTGGAAATATAGTGGAAAGAAATGTGTGTATACTATTGCAGAATATATATTATATATACATGTATAATAAATAAGCATATGTAGCTGAAATTTTTGCACTTTTTGATGATGATAGGTGCTCCCCTTTTCACAGAATGCCCGTCCTCATTTCCTCCCCACCATTTCTTGTCTTCTGAGTTTTGGTTTTTAAGCGATAAACAGTGGTCTTATAGCTATTCCCATTATGATTGCATCGTAAGCAGCAAATGGAAATTAACCAAATTCACGTTGAGAAAGTCTTCCAGGGTAAGTGGCATGAGTTGTGTTCTGTGATATGCTTGGGCTACTTTCCTTTTCAGGAGGGCAGAAAAGAGATACAGTCTAGTATATGGATAGAATGTTCAAACGATGCTGCGTATCATCACAGATCTCTAAAGCGTACACGTTTCCTTCCAGGTGGGCCATCATTTGTTATTTCCTTTCTTTCTCC
>NC_022009.1:76045938-76052400 GCF_000317375.1 Microtus ochrogaster
TGCACTGCCGCCACCCAGAGGAACAGAGAGCAGGGAATAAGAGACAAAGGCAGAAGATAGAGGACTAGGGAGAAGGGAAGGGAACAACGGAGAGGGCACGTTGATATTTTTCCCTGAGGGATAAAGGAGAAAGGACTGCCTTTGTCTGGGGAGGAGACAGACTTGGACCATAGGAAAATGGCTGTTTATAAAGGTAAAAGGGGAAAACCGGTGTTAGGATGAGGTGTTGATTTTTAATTGGACATGTTAATTATGAGGCCAAAAGGGGACTTTGTTAGCTGAACTTCAATACTTTGACAGCTGGACCTTGGTAGTCAGCTTCAGGAGCAGAAGGGGCCAAATAAGGAAGACAGCCTTGGTGCTAGCTTTAGGAATGTAATCTGAGGGTTTTTTTTTGTTTTGTTTTGTTTTGTTTTTTCCAGCAAGGTAGAGGTCTGTTTTTTGTGCTATTGCTGTGCCTTTAAAAATGCCTCAGTATTGTGACAGTGATATTGTTCTTTGATATTTTTGTAACTATATTATATTTTACTCAGCTGTTAAGAAGTTGAGAAGCTAGATTTTCTCAACTTAAATTGATGTCTGTAGATATACTGGACAGGAGTTGAGCTGAAAGCCAGCCAAGGTCTAGAAACTACTTTGAACAGATTTTGTAAATATACTCATATACTTATATATATGAGTACATTTACTATATGTGTATATATATCCTTTTGCTATCATAATGTATATTTCCAAGTCTTATAACTTCTAGAAAGTGCAACATATTATTATATGGAAAATATCAGATAATACTTGATTTGTTGGGACATATCTATTTTTGAACAAATGTTCACTTCCAATGTCATTGCTGCGTCACCAACACTTTCTACAAGAGGACAAAAGAAGCTTATAAAGGACACACTTTAAAAAGTCATTATTAGCCTAGTTATCTCAAAATAGTACAAGAAATTAAGTGATTGACCCCAATAAATAGTTCACTACCTACCACTTCCTTTTCCCCTTAGAAATGAGCTCTGTGAATTGTTAGAGAATTGAACCTCAACAAGCTCAAATTTGACTTAATACTGGAGATGAAAAATGATCCAGAAAATGTCTTCTAATGCTGGCAGATGTACTAAACAGGAGCAGCGCCATGTTCTCTGAGAAAAACAATAGAACCGTGGTCTCTGTGTTCACAAAGTCTGTGCCAATGAGACATCAGAGTGCAAATTTGTCCTATAGACTTTGTTGTTGTTTGTTTGAGGATGACTCTTTGTATAGCCCAGGCCTGCCTCAAACTCAGGATCCCGTTGCCTCAACCACTCCAGTGCTGTCATCAAAGGAATTTGCTACCAAGTCTGGAGATTTGTGACATTTATATATCTGAGACATTGGTGGTGAGGTGGTTTTTATTTCTCCAGGAATTTGGTCAAGTCATAAATCTCTAAGTCTTATTCTTCCTTACTTATAAGATAGGATGGCGTTTAAATCCATGTCCTGTGTAGCATTAGAGCTTTTCTCAGATAATATTAGTTAGGAAGCTGCAGGGGATACATCTCAATCTTTACTTGAGAAAAAGGAGGAATTAGTCTTTTTGTTTTGTTTGTTTGTTTGTTTCTTTCTTTTTCAAAATAGACGTGGCCCTGGCTGTCCTGCAACTTGCTCTATAGACCAGGCTGGCCTCACACTCACAGAGATCCGCCTGCCTCTGCCTCCCAAGTGCTGGGATTAAAGGTGTTTGTCCCCAACCCTGCCAACCTGGCACCAAGCAGGATGAAACAGTTTTATAGCTTGAATTCTGTGGATAGGTTTTTTTTTTTAATGATCCATTTATATTCTTAGTGATTCAATATTTAAAACATAATATGAATATTTAAATTTCTCTGTTTCTCACTGTAAGCTCGTGAAGATAGATGTTTAGAAATACTTGAGAGGCATAATAAAACATGAAATATCACCAAACAATCTGTGACCTTGACTGATGAAGAGACCAGTTCATAGTGATTATTGGTGATTATTACTTTACATACAATCATTTAACGCCTGACATACCCTAGATATATGTCAAACAGTGGTATCCAGAGGATTTGGGGGTGGAATGGAGAGGGACAAAGAATTAAATTATAGCCTCATACATAGGAAGTAACACGCTAACTCAGAGTTCTACCTCCAGACTCCTGGAATATTTATTATTCTTTGTTAATTTTATACACGCAAACAATGAACTTTAGCTGCCCTTAACCCTCTCTTATTCTCTCTCACCCCTCCCAGGGGAGCCCCCTTCATCCCAGGAAGTGCCCCTTGTGTTTTCAGGCCTTTGTATGTGACCCAGGGAGGAGCTGAATTAGGGCTTCTTGCTTGAAGGAGAAAGTTCATTTATTGATGCAAGTGGCTATACCTCTGAGGAAAATAACACTTTCTCTCCCAGAAACTGGTATCTGCTAACAGTCCACCTCAGGCAGGACGAAGGCCTCAGGGATGCCTCCCTCACCCATGCTGAAATGTTGATAAGGCCCAATCTTAGGCAGGTCTGTAGTATTTAATATAATGTTCTTGTTTGTTTGTTTTAATTTTGTTTTTTTATTTTTGAGATGATGTCTAATTAGACTGGACACATAGAAAAAGTAGAAATAAAAAAAGATTTGATTGAGAATCTACAGTTAAAAAAAAATCAAAGTGTTTTATGCCTTCTGTGAGAAAGCGTCATATATTTTGAGATGTTTGTATTCCAAGTTGATTATGAGAAATAAAGTATGGCTTAAATTCTGACACCCTCTTGGCTCTACTGTTTGTGACTAACCATCTTCTTCTAGTTCATACGAACATACTGGAGTTATTCAAGTGTCTAAGGTGGTCTCTTAAACATCTGCTTAGAATGTTCACATTTGGTCTTCAAAAATTCATTTCAGCAGAGAAGAAAGCTAAGGCGTCTTTGGTCATATTCTCTGTTCTAGCCGAAGTGCTCGTGATAAATGAGCTGCCGGTGGAAATGCAGAGAAAGGCCAAGCGCCCACCCTGTGCCCGAGCATCCACTCTCTTCTGTAATGTGCATTGGTTATGTGCAAATTAGTTAAAAGTAGTTAGACTAGGTAAACGAAGCTAAAAGTAGAGCCTATGAGAGACGCATGGAAAAACAAGGAAGACAGCCAGTTTAGAAACTAATGGACGAGATCGTTTCTGCAGCTAGGGCTTGATTGGTACAGAAATGAAAAACCAAAATGACTGTTATCTGGGAGCCAGGTACACAAAATCACATGATAATTGTGGGAATTTGGAAAACAAGTATGAAGAACAGTGTGTGTGTGTGTGTGTGTGTGTGTGTGTGTGATTGACGATGAACACAATTGATTGACGTAGGTGTTAGGATCTGGCTGGAAACATTCTTCCCAGAGATTTGCTCTCAGTTCCCCAGAGGCCTTGTGTGTGGGAGGGGAGGGGGACAAGTGAACTCAGTTCAGGTGACTTGGGAAGAAACCAGAGGAGACCCTGGGATGTGTTTGAGACACAAATGCTAACCCAGAAAATAGACCTGGAGCAAGGGGTTGGCAGTCAGTGAAGCCCGTGTAGTAAAGTCTGATACTAGAAAGAGAGAATGTCCCCATGACAGAGCTCTCAACTACAGGGACTCACTGCTTCCTTACACTGTGTGTCATGTGCTCACAAGACGTTTGGATGAGTCATAGGCTAACAAGTAGGAGGTAAGTGTTTGTGTACAGCACAGGCTCAATAAATAGTTGTTGCATGAATGATTGATACGGTTTTAGGTAAGGAGAGGAAATTTTCTGTTATTATCCAGTTATATACAAGTACTAATTTATAGTTAAAGTTTTAACTATATTAAACTTAGAGTATTAATCATTTTTGATATCAGAATTTTTTGACTAAATAAATTAGGAACCAAAGGTTTAATTAAATGCATTTAACATTCATAACTTCCTTAGTGACTCATTTTCTGACATACAGGTCGAGTGGGTTCATTTTCCCAAATTTATCTGATCAAAGAGTCCATTCTTTGGCAATAAGTTAAAAACCATAAAACCAAAACAACCACTCTTCTTCCCTAAGTGTCTGCTGGCCTCACGATGTGGATAGAACACTGCTATACCCTGACTGCGCCGTCTCCCCATAACCATTTATCTGGGGGTGTCTTGGTGAAGGAGGATGGGTGTGTTGGGTTAAGTGACATTAGATGACCCTATATACAATAGTTGAAATGTTAGGAATTTCCTTTGGATGGTCTGTTCCTCAGTGGTGCCTGGGTGGTCTCAGTTTGTGACATTTCTTGGAACCAGGGTGTGTACCAAGCTGCCCTAGGCCCCACAGACACAGATAAGTATTGAATACACAAAGTAAAGCGAAACTCATAAAGGACCTATGGATTGTGGTAGTATTAGGGAGGAACAGTATCTTTTTGAAGTTTTTAGGATTTTGAAAGCAAAATTTATAGTCATTAGGCAATCTTCATTTTTATTAATGTTCCTGTCTAGAGCTGAGATGCCAAGAGCCAAGAACCCTACTTAACTAGAGTCCATAGCTCAAGGTTGGGTTGGATGAGTGTGCACACGATGGGGTTTTTCAGAGGATATGTATGGGGGTGAGAAAGTTGGGGGTATGGGCAGGTGATTGCCACGGTCTATACAGCACTGAAGCTTCCTGTAATTTCTACTTGTATTCCTGAACAGAGCTATTGCTTGTGTGTGAGGAGCCTGGGGAGAGTTGTGGAGTGATCTTGTGGCTGAGGCCATTGCTCTGTCTAACCTCCTGCACGCCCTACATACTCTCTCATGTAAACAGCATCTCTCCATACACTTGACACATAGAATGTGCTCAGTCACACCGTAAGTGGACTAAGCAAAGAGGACAGGGTGTGGGGAGGTAGAGCTAGAGTCTTCCCAAATGGTCTGGGGGCATGGGAGCACTGGTTTCCTCAGGATGTTGTTCAAGTTGCATAAGACATTTTGTGCCATATTTCAGCAACATGGATGAAGAAGCATCTTCTAAAACCAATCTCTTGGGCTGTTTTTGTTGTCACTGAGACAGAAGGGAAAGGCTGCCTGTACAAATACAAAGCTTGCCATTCTGGGAAAGGACAAGAAAACTGGCCTAACAACTGACTAGAGATTATGAGAGTTTGTATTCCAGAGAGCCGGGAGAGTGGAGACTATGTCGGAAGGATAGATAACTTTTCCCCAGTTTCTTCTCTTCAGAAGGAAGGATGACTTCTTCCACTTCACCATGATGTCATTGTAATAGATACCAACAGAATTCTACTGAAATCAGACCCCTGAAAAAATGCATCCAATACTAACCAGTGTTTCATTCAGAGAGGAAGAAGGAAAAACCAAACGAGTTGCATAGTTCTAGAAACTAAGAATTTCCACAGCTAGCGCCTGAGTGATATAGGACAGAAGAACTTTGGAAGGGACGGGATCTTATAGGAAAGTCCGCTGAAATAGGCACCAGTATATTGTATACTAGTTTATAGTGTGTGTCTGTGTATGTTCTGTCTTGGTTGCTGGTTATTTAGCCAGGCTTTCATGCATGCTAAGCACGTGCTCTACCACGGAGCTATTCATAGCTGCTGTAAAACAGCATGAGGTGGACCTTGGTGGGTGAGAGCCAGAGGCCTCATGGTGGGCAGGAGATAAATACACCGTGCAGGCAGAGCTATTGAAAGAAGGGTAAAGGGGAGGGAAGAGGGGAAGAGAAATACAGAGAGAGGGAGAAAAAGACACAGAGATTTGCTGCCTCTTCAGAAGAAGAGGGGCAGGAGCAGGAGTAGGCGGATCTTCTCTCTTAAAGGGGCCATTGCACCTGTGTACAGTCAGAGAGCTACATGCCTAGAGGGGTGAGACACTGTGCCAGGTCCCCAAGGGGTAGAACCAAGGTGTGCCTGGGTGCTAACAATAGCACCAGGATGAAATATCTGTTATGTTTTCAGTTGAAATAATATTTAGTAAGAATATTAAGCATTAGGGTATTTAATTTTTTTTGTCTTGTTTCTTTTCATTTGAGATAGAGTTTCACTGTATGTGTATGTGTTCTCTGGCTGGAACACACTATATAGGCAGACTGGCCTAGAACTCCCAGAGATCCACCTGCCTCTGCCTCTTGCATGAAATTAAGTATCTGTGTAACTATAGTCATCTTAGAGTATTTAATTTCTTATCTTCTTATTTAGAATAACTATGTTTGTACCAAAGAGATGGTCTAGCATGTAGAAGTGCCTGACCTGAAAGTCTGATGACCTGGACTTAGATCTCTGGAACCTGCACATACTGGATGAGGCAGCACTGCCATCCCAACAGTCCCATGGTGAAATAGGAGGCAGAGACGAGAGAATGTCCCCAAAGCTCACAGGCCAACTTACCTGAAGTGTGGAGCACAGAGATGGACGGAAAAGAACTGGCCTCAAACAGGGTGGGAGATGAGAAGTGACCCTTACCTCTGTCCTCTGGTCTGTACATGCTCAGTGTGACATGT
>NC_022009.1:76052593-76069368 GCF_000317375.1 Microtus ochrogaster
AGTTTGAGGCCAGCCTGGTCTACAGATTGAGTTCTAGAACAGCCAGAGCTGTTATATAGAGGAAGCCTGTCTTGAAAAAGACAAAGAAAATGAAACAAAATTGCCATCTTTGTCACTCTGGCACAAAGGCAAAAAATATTTTCGGTTGTACATAGTTGAGTTGGAGAGAAAGAAATGTTGGCAGGTCATGAAGTGGATGAGAGAAGGCAGTGGCAGACCGGGGAGAGCCCAGTGAGGGCTGAGATGGGAACACCATTAGTTTCCGTGCAATGAAGTGATATAAGTGTGTTGACCTCCCAGCTCAGCTGTTTGATTGGCTTTGAAAGATCTTTTTTATATTTGTTTTATTTTATGAGTATGAGTATTTTGCCTACATGTATATGTATGTGCACCGTGTATATGTGTGATGCCCTAGATCCCCTGGAGCTGCAGTTACAGTCATGAACTGCTATGTGGGTACTGGGGATTGAACCTGGGTCCTGTAGAAAAGCAGCCAGTGCTCTTACCTGCTGAGCTATCTCTACAGCCCCGATTTTGAGAACTTAAATCAGGGTGTGCCTGTGTCTTAGACAAGCAGATTCATAAACATTTGTGTGAGCGTTATTATGATGGGACAGCAATGCCAAAGCGCTCAGTACATCTCAGTGTAATAACCTACCTCACGTATCTTCGAGTAATGCTGACTGGTGGTCAGTACACTACACTGATAATGAACCTAGCTCTCCTTCCTTCCCACCATTCCTCCAGGAACCCAGGGAATTTCTAAGCTGATGCTGCACAGTGTTACTGGCATAGCACCTTCTTGTAACATTTCCCACCTGGGAAGTGCAGCTCCATGACTCTAACTCAAATACACTGTGGAGTTTCTTAACCAAACCTCCTGAACTGAAAGCATAATCCCCACCACTTGTATCTCCGTTTAAAGTGGGATTTTCTCCTAAACTGTTTTCCAGAAGGCAGCAAACTGACTGCTGGGTCCATTTCTGTTACTTTGAAACAGTCTCTTTCACGTTCAGAACGCTGATAGGCTTCAGCAGACGTGGCCTGACTTCTTATCTGTGGGTGTCTCTGCTGCCCTCTGCCCATTGTTTCAGGGACAAGGAGGAAACACATCTGCTCTGTTACATCCACACAAAGGCAGAAGGAAGATTAGAGCTGCCACCCAAGCCATTGTTCTCCCGTTCAGCTCCGTTTTCACGTTGCCTGACCTCCTTATGAATCTAATAATCACTCCTGGTTTTTGCAGGCTGTGGCGGCACTAACACAGACCATGGCATCAGCAGTGTGTTCTGCTTGCATTCAGGCCGAGGGCTCTGGTGAACCGCTCATTCCCAGAAGAGGAGTTTCCATGGAAACTCGGACAAATGGAAGGCAAAATAATTCTTCAAGACACACAAGAATTCTACCTTTCTTTGTATTTGCAGCGCCGTGTCCCCTGAGCAGATCAGTTGGTTAGCACTACCCTGGCTCTCTAGGAACTTCTGCTTAAAATTTATATATATATAGCATTCTACAGATTAGAGCTCTGTAAAATAGAATTTGAGAAGGGTGATAAAAAGTTATTTCTTAAGAAGGCTCGAGCCCAGAGGGTCATTTACGAATTCTTTACAATAAGACTCAGAGAAATCAAAGCATATATTTAAGTAGCTACTGACTTTATATGTGTGGGCTTGTTCTTCCAATTCTCAAATCCCTGAAATAGGCCTTAAGAAAAAAGGCTTTGTGCTATACAAAGGGATCAACAATAAGACACCATTTGGTGTTGTAAGACAAAGTGTCCCCTGAAAATACAGATCACGTGAGAATGAAAGTCAAATGAGCTCTCATCAGCTTGGGGGTCATACGTCTGGAGTAAAAGAAGACATGGTTGTTCCTTTGGAAAACAATGTCTCTCCCATTGGTCGCAGGCCACCTCCTTCATCCATGTACCTTGCGTGGCATTGGTCCAGGATTCCGAAGCTGTCTGGGAGCCGGTCTGATGCAGGGAAGGTCTACTCCAGCTCTTGTAGAGATGGGAAACTATTGGCACTTTAATGCATTTGCCATACAATACTTTCTTGCTGCATTTGATTGCAACCATGTTCAGAAAAAAAAAAAGTCCCTCTTTGATGTATTTTTCCTGTTAGGGGCTGAGAGTCGGCATAGAATACACCCAGACACAGAGTTCTCAGCACAAAGGAGATTTACTACCCTAGAGGGACACTGGAGGATGGGGGTGTTGCTGCCTGTGGGTGACAAAGACAGCAAGCTGCAGGTGTTTTTGCAAAGTGGGGGGGCGGGGTTTAAGGAGAAAAGGGGAAGTGTATGCTAGGGTGAGCTGGTAAAACAATGAAATAAATAATGAAATTTGATGATTAGATCACATTCAGTCTCAGAAATGAGTCAGTGGGCACAAGAGGGAGCAGACCTTGGGGGTTAGTTTTAGGAACATAATCTGATGGTTTAACAAGGAAGATGGAAGGGGGATGGGCAGGACCTGTCGGTGCCAAGTTTGCTATGCTCAGGCCTGTTACAGAGCTCTTTACTTCCTGCAATAGCCTCTTAATAATAGTCCACGTATTAAAGGCACATGGCTGTCTGGTGTGTCGGATCCAAAAGTGAAACAAAACAAATGGAGGAAAAACTACAAATAGAAGAGCAATTACTGACAGTACTGCTTGCTGTCGAAGTCATGGTGAGACTTTTTCTTTACATGAGAGTCTAGAGCAGAGACCTGTCACTCAAGTTAGCACTGTGAGGAGCAGGGTAGGTAAAGCCTTCAAAACAAAATGTGTTTGTCAGGAGTCCCCAAGGACGTGAGATGGGAATAAGGCAGACAGTGGATAAATACATTCAGAGAGGAAATGTGAACATGGGAGCTGGAAGAAGACTAACGTGGGTACTGCACGCAGGTCTCAGTGCAGACGGCAATGGAAAGGAGCCTGAAGGCAGAAGAAAAGCCAAGGCCATGCGTGGGTGGCTTTATGCAAAGCTTAGGAGTTCGAGTTTTGTTGAAGTGTGGGTAAGCCACTGAGTGATTTCAACAGGGGATGAAAACTGCATCTTTCCAGGCATCGTGATGGAAGAGTTCAGGAGGGAGGACGTCATCAATAACAGGGAGAGCAGCTCCAAGAACAAAGGGATAATGCTGATAAGAAGTATCTATGACTCTGGACAGTGGTGGCGCATGCCTTTAATCTCAGCACTCGGGAGGCAGAGGCAGGTGGATCTCTGAGTTTGAGGCCAGCCTGGTCTACAGAGTGAGTTCCAGGACAGACAAAACTACACAAAGAAACGCTGTTTCAAAAACCAAAACAAACAAACAAAAACTAAAAGTTTGTAGCCCTTCTAGCAGTTATAAACAGAACTGAGAAAGACTGAATCTCCCTGGGTGGGTTTATTTTAATAAGTGCTAGGCTGGAGTGAACTCCAGGTGTTGAGGAAATGGCAACAAATTAAAGTGAAATTATTTTCTCAGGTTTGGAAACATCCCCTCAATGGCTCATGTTAAAAGTTCGGTCAGAAGCTGGGCACTATAAGGAGTGGGTCCTTTAGGGGGGTGGGATCTGCAGAACACATGTAGAACATTGGAGTGTGCCTATAAAGTGGTTCAGCCGTCTCCGATTCCTGGCAACGGTAGGTGAACAAACCCCTTCACCATGACATACCGTGATATTACAGAGCTGTGAGTTTAAACAAGCCCTTCAACCCCTTCAGTCTGAAGTCTTTTCACAGGGAGAGAAAGCTAACACAATGCAAAGAACTAACACAAGATGAAGGCTATGGCTTTGATTTTGTGCTGCTTAGCTTGTCGGTTGCGATATCTCAGGCAAACTTCTTTATGTTTTGAATTTTGAGATGGTTTCATGTGATTGTTTAGAAGATTAAAATGAACCAATGTGGCGGAAACATTTACACACTTGCTCAGCCTATGTTCTTGGAGCATTCATTCCTGTGTTCTAGGAGAAGGGACTGGAAGGCAGAAAGCCAAGTTTTTGACTTTGTAGACGGTCTGCTGGGTGTGAGAGGCCACCATAAGCCAGCTGAAAAGTGAGCACATTCTTGCAGATTTAGAAACTTGTGTTGAAAGAAACAGGTTGATGTGACAGTTGTAGACAGAATTGAGAGATCTTACCTAGCGTATGTAAGGCCTGAGGTTGATTCTCAGAACATCAAACATTTGCGAATAGTAAATGCTACGTAGAGAAATTGCTAATTCTCTTCTCCACCTTCATATTCAAGGACCATTTCTGAGAGTTTACTGTGTTGTGGGCAAAGGAAAGGCTTATCATCAACTTTTGCCCACAAGGGCACCCGAATTTGATATGACTCTTCCTCACATTTACTAGTCATCTTAAACTAGCTTACCTTAAAAGTGAGCTGCCATTATGCAAAAACTCTCGATTAAACACTGAAAGTACAGAAGCATTGCAATTTTTCACTAATGCGTTCTTTACTGATGTATTAAGGCATGTTGGTATAAATTAAAAGTTTAAACATCAGAGGAACCAAGCGAAGATGGAATAACTAAGCTGACATTAGAACGGCACAAAACAAGACTAGGACTAGAGAATGAAATGAAGCGCAGCCTCCGTGTTTGTCCAGAGTGAATCCCAACAGACAGCTAATGAAGGTAAACAGTCTATTTCAGGGTGGCTGGAAAAAGTTGCCTTCAGCCAGCAGCTGGCACGACTGTTGTCATTCAAAGGGCATTAAGTAAATGTCAAACAACTGAGTCACCGAGAAACAGGGATGACATGACCTACATTCTCTAACAATTTTTGAAGATTCTTCCCTGGTCTATTAAACAAATGGTGCTCAATATCATGAATATATGTGAAGCCAAAGAAAGCAGCAAGAAGCCAATGTTTAAACAGGGTTCAGCTTGCGAGTTTTTGGGGCGATTAGCAGTGGTGCTTGCATGCTGGGCAGAGTGCATTTCCTTGAAACTGTCCTGATAGGAGACCGAATGACCGATGTGTTACAGATGAGAGAATTAGAAAGTCCACCTGAGACCATGGGGTACTCCCGTCAAGTCCAAAGGTTGTTATATCCTAGGACAGGCAGTGCCTTCAGAATTCCCTTCCTGCCGGAGTAACCACGGAAGCGTATCCTCACATTTTAAAGGAGCCCTTGACTAGCAGACTGTTCTTTGTCATTCCCAGTTTCTACTTCCTCATCTGCCTCTGGCTTTCATCCAGTTTTCATGAACGTATTCATTAATTAGAGTCCGCCAGCCTGACATAGTAATTGACCTTTGTTTTGGCCTTTGATGATGTCTTGGTCTCTTGGATTCAATTTACCTCTACGTCTTTGAAACCAGCTTCATTTATTTGCCAAGTTTTAGCTTGGCCTGTGCTCTACCTTAAGGTCAGAGAATGGCAGGTATCCCACACAATATCACTGCAAGGAGGAAGACTTTAATAATAGAGGCCCTAATGCCAAATCCCACACATCCCTTACCAGTGAGCAGAAATAGATCATTTCAACACCCTCCAGGTTAAAAACATTTTAGCAGAGTCTCAGGATTTCACAGAATAAGTAGGTTTGCAGCCATTGAAGTGGCTGATGGAGCCCCAGCAAGAAAACCAGAGACTGCCCTGAATATAATAGAAATTCTTCTACACTGCTCACTACAGACGGGCATTAATTCAGAACCAGAAAAATAGGGGCTAGAGAGGCAGATCAACTATTAAGAGCACATGCTGCTCTTCCAGAGGACCCTGGTTTGATTTCCAGCACCACACAGTGGCTCACAGCTAACTGAAAACTCGAGTTCCAGGGGACCCAACACTCTCTTCAGGGCTCTGTGGGAAACGCACACCCATGGTGCCCAGACATACATGCAGGCAGGTGAACCGAGGAACTCTGAGATAGAGAACAATTACTGATGGGAAACAGTGGGGAAAAGACTTCAGGGAGAGCTAAGAGCCACACTGGTAACCTGGAGGTGTTAGCTTGTCCTGCTTAGAAGATTCCCTAAGGAGAAACTGAGGCTAATCACAGCATAGACATTGTCTGACATCAAACTAGATCTTCTTCCTCAAATACCTATCATTTATACAGTAACTATTGGGCCAGGGGGCCACGGGTCAGAATTTCCCTTCTCCTTTGTGGGAGGAGGCCACCAAGTCGCCTGCTTGGGGAATCACTGTCTTGATGGGATTACTTGTCGGGATGGCTTTACAACTAACTGGTTTTGTTTCCAGAAGGTAAACTTCTATGGTAGACAGCTACATGACTAGTTTCAGGATAGAGGCCTTTGACCTAACAGCTGGATGATGTGCTAACAGCTGGATGACGTGAACAAACTCTGGCCTTTCAAAAACTTCATCCCCAAAGGTGTGTGATACAATAGTTGGATAATTAACATGAATGATGAATGCTGGCTTCTGTCATAGTCACTGAAATTCCTTATTTTTCTTATTAAAATATCCTTTTTTTTAAAAAAAAATAAAAGTAAAATTAAGCAGCTCATACCAAGAAAACAAAGCAGGATTCTGGAGAAGAGCGTTCCTGTTTGGGGTCAGGCTCTGCCCTGGGTCACAAGTATATTCCCGTTCTTAGTCATTGGGAAAGCAGTGTTATAAAAATTGGGCTGCACACAATGGGCTCTTTATGTTTATCCTGTCTAGGACCAGAACTTGGGTGAAGCTGAAAGGCGCAGGTTGGAATGAGAATTAGAGGGGGTACTCACAAGAAGTCAGTCAGACCATCTTCAGGGACTCTTATCTGTTTGCCACACTATAATCTACTGTTTGTTAAATATAGAAATTGAATACTTTTTTGCTAGTAAATAACTTATGTCCTCAGTTTGATTCATCTTGCCATCACTGGAGACACTAAACGTCCTAACATTGTGATGGTGCTCACTTGGGTTGACGGAGTTCATCCGTCCTGTCCTGCATCCATCCTTCTCCCAAACATGTTATTCCCTTTCTGTACACAAGTAGTGGACGGGCAGAGGGATGCTGCACAAATGCTACCTCTTTCCAGCTTGGAGACACCTAGCTTGGACCAGAAACCAAACAGTGGGCTGTGTTAACCTTAAGGCAAGACCTAGGTACTGCACAGCCTTCGGGGAGGGTACCTTTTTATCTCCTTTATGGCATAAATGCCTTCTGAGGAAAAAATGTAATATGTAAAACAAATGCAATTGAAATGGACTACAACAAGGTGACATTCTGTCTCTGATGGTTCTGGGCCCCATCCGTAGACCTTAACAGTAGATTCTAGATCTGGAAAGCCTGGGAAGAGGTTTGTGCTACCTGGAAGGGGAGAACTAGGAATAGTTAGCCATAGGATGGTGAAGGGGGAAAGAATGGCTTGAGCAAGGAGAAACATTGTATGAAAAGATAGGAAACATTGTATGAAAAGATAGGAGTGGGAGGGAGAGAAGGTGAACAAGGTGTCTAGTGTGCGTTCTAAGCTTGAAAGTCGAGCCAGGAGAAGTCTAGCTAAGGAATTGTTTCAGTCTGTGCAGTTCCTTTAGGAGAGGGATCACCCCTAGGGACTTGATATACATGACAAGGTACACAGAAATCCTCTCTTCGTACAAATGTTCCTTGTGGCTACATATCAGGACAATGCAGGGTAGTTTCAGTCTATCAAGTTAACACTGTACAACTCTCAGAACGGAAATGATATAAAATAGACTAAACACGCTAATCGAGATCACTGTGTGCAGTCTAAATGGGGACTCCAGGCACAGCTGGGGACTCAGCTGTAGTCACTGGGCACTCTGCTCTGATCTTGAAGTTTGCACTCTGAAGTTCCCTATGGCTGAAGAACAAAGCACACAGCAGTAGGCTCCTGTGTTTTGTGGTATGTTTCTGGAGGAGGAGTCACTGTGAAGATGGTATTTTAAATAAAGAAATCAGCGTAGAACACTTGCGTGTATTTACAGGATACGGTGTGGTGATTCGACACATTACATTTGTGTAATAATCAAATCATGATACTTACTATTTCTAACATTTATACACTTACTACTTTTTGTAGTGAGAGAATTTCTAATTCTCTCCTGGGAGCCTGGAGGGATGGTTTGGCGCTTAAGAGCGCTTGACTGCTCTTCCAGGGGATCTAGATCAGTTCTCAGTATGGCAGCTCACATCTGTCTATAACTCCAATTTCAGGGCATCCTATTTCCTCTGGCCTTTGCAGGCACCACACACACATGGGGCATGAACACACATGCAGGCAAAACACTCATACACATAAAGTCAAAATAAAGGCATCTCTAAAAACCTCTCATGTTTTGAAAGGCATGTCAATATTATATATGTCAAATACTGTGTGCCTCTTGTTTGGCAACATCAGATAAGACCTGATAGAACAGAAATACCTTTCAGCAACTAGTGGAACAAGTCAGATATATGGAGATTGTTTGGTTGCTGTGTGACATCATGGAAAGAGTAATCTAGTTCTAAAAACAAGCAAAAGCAGTTGCTTGAATTGTAACCATCCTGCTTAACAGCTGGTGTGGTTAAAGGTCTCCGAGTCTCTGCTTCCTTGTGAACAGAGGAGAACTTGCTGCTTACACTCTCGGTCTAACCAAAGTAATGCAGACACAGCAGTTAAAGCAACCCATGTTGCAGAATATAGCAGCCCGTCAAGAGATCCCTGGCTCTGCCTGGCGTTCCCGACTCCCCTCCAGGAACCACACCTGTGCACACATCAGTAGCGCTGCAAATGATACAGAGGAACAGGAATCAAGAATGGAAGGGGATGAGCAGGGGACAGAGACTGAAGTTTCTATGCAGCGTTTCTTAGGCTAGTGACTGAAAGAACATAGTTCTCCGGATATGTTACAGACTTCTGAGTTAGACACATATTAAATAAGTTGTCATTGCTCAGGGAGTTTACATAGTCTGCACACATCTTTAGATTGCTTGTTTCTAATTAAAATGCATGTATTTATTTGTATGTGTGTGTGCACACATGTGTGCACTCTTGAGCGCACATGCAGGTACGATGGAGATCAGAGGACAATGTTCCCGAACTGTGTTCAGGGATTGAACTCAGATCTTTAGGCTTGGCAGCAACACTTTAGCTGACGAGCCATTTCATCTGCTCTAGTTTAGGACGGTTCGGGATGACGGGTTTGTGGGTCTGTGCTGAAGAGACAAGACTGAAATGTGTTTGAAGAGTTTATATGTAGATAGAAATTTTTATTTTTTAAAAAAAACCCAAGCTCTAATCCCAAGGCTTCTCACAAAACACGTTACAAATGACACTGTGAATGAGTAATCTTGCCCAGAGCCTCTAAAGTCCAGCTCTGCAAAACGCCTTTAAACTGGCAGGAGGTCTGTATTTTGAAATCTCAGATTTCAAATAATGTTACAAACAGTTGTGTCTTAACAGATAGGCAAGCTTTCTTGACATTTGTCAGGTGATGTAGCCACTGCCCTGAGTGAAGACTGGTTGGATTTTTTTCAACTGGCCCCTCTCCCAGTCTAGTTCAAAGGTGAAGTTTTCAGTTATTCCCATTGGCCCGTGTTCACAGCAGCATTTGAACTCCGCTCACTGATCCGTAGCTGCAGACAACATCCTAGCTACTGCATAGGAGTTTCTCTTTAGACATATTTTAAATCTAAAATTTGATCAAGTGTGACAAGCTATGTGGGGACTTACTAGCTGGGGCCTTTAGAAGCAGTTCTTCTGACCCCAAGCCACTGGCCTGCTTCTGATTGGAATCCAGAACTGCTGGGGTGGTGGGGATGTGATGGGTGGGCAGTGGGTGGGAGCAGCACAATTGTAAATTAGATTCCAGCATCCAAGGGAGATGCTTTCTGTTCAAGGCAAGAGGAAGAACTCCTCTTCACTTTTAGGGGTGTCAGGTTGTGAAACTATGAAACGGAAATCATATATCCAGAGAAAGATATTCCCTAGAGGGCGAGGACAGCAGCCAGTCTAATGACACATGGGACATTTCCTTTTTTTTCTTCTTTCTTCCAAAAGCTAAGGCAGACGCCTTGACAGCTCTAGAGAGACTGAGGCCTAGCATCAGCCCTCGCCTCTGCTCAGTTTGCTTTTACTCTCTCAGGCAATCACCAGTTTGAAATTCTTCTTTTTACACTGGAGTGGAGGGCTGCATTCAGTAATTGGATCCCAGTGTTCTGTCATTCTCTCGTAAGGAAGGACTTCACTCTGCAGAAAGACAAACACGTGTGACTGACCCTCACGTGATTATTCACCCTTTTGTGGCTCTCACTGTAGAAGAGCAGGAATTCTGGAAGAGAGCTGATAACAGGTACTGTAACACTCATGTTTTTTTCTTTTTCTTTCTTTTTTTTTTTTTAGGAAGGGGTGTTAAAAATCTCTATTATTTTTTTAAAAATTTATTTTACATCCCAACAGCATTTCCCACCCCACCAGCTTTGACACATTTTCCTTAGAGCTCTGTATGATGTCCTTGGTATTTGATCTGAACCCAAAAAGAGCGGCACAAATTACGATGAAAGCAGACACACATGTTCACCATTTTATTCGGAGAAATAGGAAGGGTGAAGTGGACTGGACGCTGCGAAACCACAAGGATCTCTGTTCAATACGCCATTGTCATTGTGTCAATATTTATTGTTTGGCTTTCATCAGAAGCTTCACACAAAGCCTCAGCTCTCTCCAAGACAGAATAGGAAAGACACACAGACGTGTTTTGCCTTCCTTCTGGTGTGTTGGTTCCCATATTTGTATTTTTCAACTAGCCATCCGTGCGGTTCCTATTATCATACCCAGTGTTGTTCTCTCAAAGACATCTTGCTGGTTCAACAACGATTAAATGTTGCTTCATGGTAGCTATGAGCACCTGGCTAGCTTGTATGTCACTGTTGGCAGTTGGAAAGGGAGGCATGGTGGTGGGCGAACAGGCTATGATAGACTAGTTTGGCCTGCCATGGCGTTCTGCCATGGTTCTTTTCAACCCGTCTCTTGCTGGAATCTCCTGGCTTCCCTCCAGTCATCCATCGCTGAACAGATAGTTTGGCAGTGAATGGAAGGGATAGAAACCAGAGTGGAATTCAAGATTCAGCAGACAGGCTCCAGCTTCTATACACACTGGCTCTCAGGCTGGTGAAGACCTCCGCTCTCCTGGCAGATACCGCGCAGGGTTTGTGGCTCCATAGGTAGGCCTTTCACTTTAATAGCAGATGTCAGTTAACTTTCTCAGTAAACAAACACGTTCTGAGGAAATTTCCAGAAGCGTATGTCATTCATTTCTGCTGTTAATGATGAGTGCATCACCCACATGTATTTAAAGTAAGCAGGACTTGCTAGGGCATAGCTGGTTCTAGTCCGCGTTTCCCTGCAGTGTGATGTGGCCGTGTTTCTGTTTATTCTGTCAAGTTAATCCTCAGAGCAGCCATCAGCTTTTGCCGAGAAGGCTGGCCTAATGACGTTCCTACTGTCAGAGAATTAGACTGAGATTTCAACTGTGCTGCTTTATTTCTTAGATTCATTCGTTTTAGGTGCATGAGTGCTTTGACTACATGTATGTACGCGCATGACATGTGTGCCTGGTGTCCCTGGAATCCTCAAGAAAGCATCAGATTGTCTGGAACTGGAGTTACAGATGGTTATGAACCACCATGTGGGTGCTGGGAACTGAACCCAGGTCCTTCACAAGTACAGAGAGTGCTCTTAAATCCCGAGCCATCTCTCTAGTCCCTGAACTGTGTGACTTTAGAGAAATACATTCGTTAGCTTTCTGCTGCATACTTTAGCATGTTTTCCTGTCTCTTTGGTTATTCATGGCTATAATTATCAAGCTGTTCCCATTTGTTGACTGAATAGCCTGCAGTTTTCAAGCTCCACATTCCAATAAGCAAAAGCTATCATAATAACACACGAGCCAGGCAATAAAGCAGGAAATATTGTAATCTATCTTTACAAAGAAGGCTTTAGATGTATAAAGTTCTCAGATCTCTTCATTAGAGTGTCAACGGATAGAGTATTTCTCAGTTTTCACTGGAAAAAAGAAGGTGTGGACTTGTGGTTCTGGGGAATTAAACTTTATATTAAATGAAGTAGCTGCCATATAATACTAGAAAGCATATATTTTGTTTCACTGGTTCTTGCTTATACTCAAGTTGTGTGAATAATTTGATTGATTGCTACTTTATCTTCAACTAACTGGCAGCAGTTAGTGGTAAATCTATCTGTGAGGTACCTTCCTTGCACAGGATAAAATGTTACTTTTCCTCATTTGATTACAATTGCAGCCGGGCCTGGCCACATTCCATCCATAATTAATCGTCGCTTTGGTTTCCAGTTGCGGGAGGCGAGTGCTGTGCCGCTTCCATCCTTAGATAACGGTTTGCCGCGCCAGCTGGCAAGAGAATGGGGTCTTTCACACTGTGCCTAATGGGAGCAGAGGCTGAGCCTGTCAGGGGCGCTCATTCAACCTAGCCGTGCCAGAGACGGCCCAACTTGCTGACAGTCTCGTTGGCACCTCCTGCTTCTGAGGAGACACGGTTTACAAAGGGGTTTCGTTTCAGCGTTTCTCGCCGGGTGATAGGATAGTTGGTAGTAACAGGAAAATGAATTCTCTCAGGGCTTTTCCGGAGAGGCTAGACCATCCCCTCCCTCCTGGATACTGAGCTGCCGTCTCATCGCCAATAAGTGACTGTTTTGTCGTAACTCTAGAACACTTTACTTCTTGGGCACATAGTTTAACGTTCTTCTTGGGGAAAGAGTAGGGAGTGTACCAGATACAAAGGCCTATTATCTATCCAAGTCCAACACTGAGGCTTGCTTTTGAGTAACAGGGCAGGCACATAACTTTTCAGTGATAGGTGCAAAGAGATGACATATTTTTTGGAGCTAAAGTTTTGCTGTGCCGCAGAACTATCCTTGAATTCACAGTGATCCTCCTGCCTTAGCCTCTTCAGTATTGGTATTACAGGTGGGTGAGGCCATGCCCAACAAGATTTAAATAATGCATCACTTAATTTACTTTTTGCAGAACTCCTTAGAAATGAACAATATGGCTTGTGTCATTGGGCATGCGTTGTTACCGAACTGTATAAAGCATCACAGCGTAAACCCATTTCGAATTACCCAAACAGAATCGAAGCCAGATGTTGAAACTCGCCTGCCTCTGGCAGCCATGCAGGTGATTTTGAGGGAAATGGGTCAAGGGTGATAAACCTGAGAGACATGGATGGGGTGTGATACAAAGATGGCGTATTTATGATGCATTTCACACAACCTAGTATCGTAGGAGGGGACGTTCTGGCAAATTGTTGGCACATGGAGAAAATGGCGCCATTAGGAAAGACCTTCTTATGTCAAGAGAAACTGGATATTAAGATTTTTTTTTAATCCAGTTTTAGTTTTTACGCCACCAACTGCAAAAAGTTCAATTAAAAACCATTAGCAAACCAGATGCGGTGGTTTGTGCCTGAAATCTCAGCACTTGGGAAACTGAGGCAGGATATCAAGGACAGCCCAGGTTGCAGGAAGAGACTTTGTCTCAAAAACAAGTAAAAATAAAACCAGACCAGAGCAGACTAGGCTATGCCAGGGCAGAAGAGATCAGACCAGACCAGAGCAGGCCAGGCCAGACTAGATCAAAACAAAACAAGACAAGACAAGAAATAATAAACAAAATTGCTTGTTTAAGGTCTGAGGTATGATGGCTCGGATAGCAACAGTAATTCATTTAAAGATCAACATGTTTATCTTTTCAACACAACTGTCCTCTGTATCTGCCATTTAATACTGAAAGAGCATGGGTGTTTATTTGGGAAGCAGATGAAATGCATGCGTTTGATAAGCTGTGCCATTGTCTTATGCTCCTCCCCAAATTGTAGCCCCTGTCATGTACCGTGCGATGTGCGATAAGGGAAATGTCCTTGTGTCATTAAAAACTGACACCTCCATTTACTCTGTGGCCCATTTTCTGATGGCAAAATGATTGCAGCTGAAAACTATGCAATGCTGTTAGCTCAGCAGTGCATTCTACAGTGCAATCCCAATAAAACCTAGGTTTGGAATCCAACAAATATCTTGCTTTGCGTGAAACCGTGAAGACAATTGAAACCACAGTTCTGTGAGAGAGGTAACATAGGCATGAGACTACAGAATGTTTGCTAGTTCTTTTGTTCTGTGTTGAGTCAGGGACTCACTCTGTAATCTATGATGGCCTAGGGCTGACTCATACAGCTCAGACTCGCCTTGAGTTTGCAGAATCTTCCTGATTTAGTCTTTTAAGTGCTGGGATTGTAGGTGTGAGCCACTGCAGCTGCCATGTTTCTGCTTCTCCTCCTTCTTAGATACAGAAAATAATAATGAATCCTTCCAACTAACTATCCAAGAGACAAAAAATTAACACACAGACACAGGTATGGAGCACTATTCGACAGTTCTTGAGGTGCACGAAATGAAATGCCGCTAATTTTCTTTAAGTTAGATTTGATGTCAAGCCCTTGCTTTAAAGTGAAATACAGCTGACGATTCACACATAAATCGAAAGTGTTAATGTGTGGACTTAGCTTGTGTGCTGTATGTCTCTAATATCTTTAATACAGGCACATAGCTGGGCAGTGAGAGTACAAACATCAGCTTAGGAAAGCCAATGAAACTGGCTTGAGATGCCTGCACCCAGTGTTTAACAGTGGCATAGAGAAAGCAAGGACCCCAAGAGAGTTGAGTTATTAAAAACTGTGGTGAAACTGGCTGGAGATGCTATTTTAAGAAAGTAAGGATAATGGTGTGGGGGTAGGAGGTAGGGGTAAGGAAGTGGAGGGGTGAGGAGGGGGTGATGGAAGGAGAAAGGCCTGGGGGTGGTGTTTGGGGAGGGAAGCAAGGTCAGTGCCAGTAAAGGCTTCAGGATGTGGAAAGTTAGTTTTTGTTTCTGGAAGCGAAGCAGAAACACAGAGGAAGCCATTATTGGAGGAGCCTAGACACTTCTAAACACTGAGCTGCGCAAACAATAGCGTGTGGCAGGAGGGTCTTCCCACGTGCGGGGCTCTGTGGACACATGATCACAGCCCTTTGCACTGATACACCGGTAAACTCTGAAGATATCTGTGGTAACTGAGAAAATGCAGAATGGTCTAGGCTATGGCCTGGCTCATTTAGATCAAAGTTGATGCCCTAGGGCTAGAGGAGGAGGAGGTGTTATGCAGGTGAACTGTCTTTATTTTGGGAAGATTCATTCTGGAGAGGGGCCAAGTGTCCAGAGCGCAGTCCCTGCCTTTGAATGGTATGGTAGGAAAGATGCAAATTGCTCTGTGGAGGGAGAGGAGGGTGTCATGGAAAGTTTCACAACCTTGAATACAAGGGAAGGGTATATGGTTTGTCTGTCATCCTCTTTTAAACTTCTGTTGTGTTTGAACATCTTAGAATAAAAGTAAACAACACCATTTCCCACAGACTAGCTGATGACAAGACAGTGTCAGCGAAGATGCAAGGTGAGGTCACGTGGGTTTAACTGATTCCTCTCATGGCAAATGAAAATGTAGTGAATATGAGGAAGATGCAAACATGTCGCCAATTTCTGTACATTATTAAATTAGAGAGCATGGGGGAGGTGTGTTTAAAGACACACCTGAACCAAGCCTGCAAAGGCTGTCGTTTAGCAAAAGGCTCATCTGTCTGGATATACTTCAGACTCAAGAGTAGGTGCCATAGGGCTTAGGAAGAAGAAGGTATTTGAGCATAAATGTTCACTGGAGAATTATTTAGTTCAGAAGTAGAATGCTGATAGACCAAATTATAATAAATATAATAAACTACCAATATAGTAAAACCATAGTTGAGTCTCCAAGGTGCTATGTGAACCAAAAGAAACCAGACACATAAGAATAGGCACTGTGCTTTGTCTATAAGAGGCTGTAGCTAGAAACCCTTTCTAATTTGTACTCAAAGACAGCATTTTCTTCTGGATGGAGGCACAGTTAACTGGATGCAAGCACACACATTTTCCTGTGATGGAGAGTTTGATGGTGCTGGTCATATGCAGGACCACAAGTTTGTCAAAGTTCATTGAACTGTGTGAAAAGGGAACCATTGTCATATTTCAGTTATATTCCAGCATAGTTGATTTTTTAAAATAAAGGGCAAAACCCATGAGATTCGGATTGCTGCACTTTCCTACAAATACATAGTGAAGGGAATTTGCAAGATGCTAATTGTATAGATTTGAAAAATATTTCATACTGGAAGGGAAAAACAGACAGCTCTTGGGGAGTTTGTGTAAAAAATGTGCTAATAATTAAAAAAGAAATTTGGCCAATCCTGGGGCTTGATGACCAGCCAGACCATCTAGTGAATTGGTGAGCTGCAGCTTCAGTGAGACCTTGTCTCAAAAATTAAGTGGACAGCAATAAAAGACACATGACCTCTGGCCTCCACATGTACATTCCTAAGTGAGTGCATCTCCACACACAAGCATGCACGCACACACACACACACACACACACACACACACACACACACACACACACTGTACTTGAAGTTTAACACCTCTATCTTCTAGAGTGTTTGTGTGTGTGTGTGTGTGTGTGTGTGTGTATGTGTGTGTGCATATATACATATGCGTGTTTGGCTACATCTATGGAGGCAAGAGGACAGTTTTGAGTGTTGTTTCTCAGATGTCGTCCACCCCCTTTTTGGGGCAGGATATCTTAGTAAGCTGGTACTCATCAAGCAGAGAAGATCAGGGATTCTCCTATCTTCCCCTTCTTCTTTTCCTCCTCACCCTATCCATCGCCAAACCCTGCATTTACAGGCATGACAGTCAGATTTGGTTCCTCTCCTCTCCTCTCCTCTCCTCTCCTCTCCTCTCCTCTCCT
>NC_022009.1:76069468-76079605 GCF_000317375.1 Microtus ochrogaster
TCCTTCCTTCCTTCCTTCCTTCCTTCCTTCCTTCCTTCCTTCTTTCCTTCCTTCCTTCCCTTCTTATTTTGAGTCAGGGTTTCTCTGTGTAAAAGTCCTCGCTGTCCTGGAACTAGCTCTTGTAGACCAGGCTGGCCTCGAACTCACAGAGACCCGTCTGTCTCTGCCTCCCGAGTGCTTGGATTAAAGGTGTGCACCATGACCGTCTGGCTTGGATTTGGATTTTCAGTGTGGTTTCTGGATGACCCAATTCAGTTCCTCACGCCTGTGAAGCATGCTGACTTACTGACGAATCTACCAGTCCAGATCTAGCAATTTCCTTTTCAAAAGTCAAGTAAGCTGTTGTCAGGTCAAATGCACGTGAGTAGATAAGTAGGTAGGGAGTTTCGATGACTGAAAACAGAACAAATTCAGTCTGAACCCAGAGATTTGGGCTTTTAAAAGGACCTCATATCTCCAAGGACACAGCGGTGTGTGCTGGCGCCTCCAGCAGATTCTGTGGCTAAGTTGATTTGCTCAAATTCAAAGAGTGTTTCAGTTTGTAACAATGAAAAGAACTTTGACCCTGAAGTGTATGATGTGGTAATGTCCTCGCTCAGGGGAAATGAGGGACCAAAGGTTCTGGGAGGGTTTTCCTTCCAAACAGAACTCAGGATGCACATGCAGGAGAAAGAAAAACTAAGGACAAGAGCAGAGCGCTACAAAGACTTCTTCGGGTCCTCCGAAGGGTGTGGAGAGACTGTAGCTTCTTTTTTAGAAGTTTTCTCACCCTGGTTTTGCTTCACCTCATTAGGTTTCCAAAGCTCTAAAAAGATCATAAACATGCTAGTTTTGAGTTGCTTTAACTTAAGCAGGAAATGCATGCCTGATGTTTGGAGTCTGGACACATACATTTGTTTCAAGTAGGAGATGCTAGGCGGACAGAACAATGTAACCACTGACACTCACGGTTACATTCTTGATTACCCCAGAGATTATGATTCCATAGGTGTCAGGTGGGGACTGAGAATTTTTTTTCATGGATCTATTTTTGTTTTGGGTGCTGGGGATGAAGCGGAACTGCTGGACGGTCTCAGGCAAACAGGTTAAGTGTGTTATCATTGAGCTACCCCACTAGCTCAGGAATCTGTTTTTAAACAGTTGCCTTTTCAAAGTACTTGTAAGAAACAGTCCTATTCTTTGACTTCACCTCGGACTCATTGCAGAAGAGGGCTTTCTATGGCCCAACAGTTCCAGGAACCAGTTCTCATTTAGCACCTCACCTTGGATAATCAGGCAATCCCTAAACTCCTTGCTTTTTCAAATGGGATAGTTTTGCCTTGCTCAGGGAGACTCTGTTCTACAGGTACAGCTTTCCCTAGCAAGGAAAACGTTCAACCTTCTCCTAGACATGCTGAAGGAGTATTCCCCATCACCTGTCAAGAGTTTTGCCTTCTGTTTATTTTTATTGTATTTCTTCCTAGTGCTGAAATATTGCTCCTAATCACCTTGGCAAAACAGTCCTCTGAACCCAGCTGGGTGTCCTTTCCTTCTGCTGTTTCCACGAACTTGCTGCTCCAGTGTGGGCTGTCCAGGGCTGGGCTTGGCACCTGCTTTTCTGTGTGGTGAAGTCTTTTATGAGTTTATGGCGAAGTGAGAGAAACCAGGGCAGTATTTATGACCATCTCAGGGTTATTACAGGGTGTCATATATGGGTTTATTTTCAGAACAGTTTTATGAAATCACATTTACAAGTTGTGAAGCGCTGACTGTAAAGTTCAAGGGATTTGCTTGAAAGAAAATGCCTTGCACCTGAACTGTCTCTTCTGACTGCTCATCACATGTGTTTTGGTTTTGATAAGTGTATCCAGTGGTCATGTGCTATAGGTTTGGTTTGACCATGGCCTGTGGGAAATGGAAACTTTCAGAGGTGGAGCCTGTTCCTGGGAGGAATTATGTCACTGCAGACTTTCCCGTGAAAAAGATACAGACACAGTCCCCTTCCTGTCTCCGTGTTTCTGACTGTCAGGATAACCAGGGTCCTTCCACGTCAGGATCCTGCCATGACGCTGTGATGTTTGTGTTACCACAGTCACCAGTGGACATTACCGTGTGGTTACGGCTAGAAGACTCTGAAACCATGGTCCAGAAGAGACTTTGCTTCCTTGTAAGTGGAGTATTTCAGCGATGGTACTACAGTAATGGAAAGTTGATGAGCACAGTGTGGAGAATGGGGAGAGTCGTGAGCTTGGTGGCTCACAGCTGTAATTCCAGCACTCAGGATGCTAAGGCAGGAGAGTTGCTGTGAGTGCAAACAGGCTTGGGGGAAGTAGTGAATTCCAGGATAGCTTGGGTTACAAACTGAGAACCTGTTTCAATCTGTCTTCATTTTTGTAACCCCCACTCCAAGAAACAAACACCCCCCCCCCAAAAAAAAACAAAAAAAACACTCCAAAGCATGTTAAAGCAGATATATTTCATCGATACTATAAACTTTTGTACTGTGGGAGATTCTGTCAAGAGAATGAAAAGATGAACCACAGACTGAAAGTGAATGGTTGTTTGACAAAAACTTACCTACAGAATGTATACTTCCACGATGTTTTAAAACTCCAACCTTCACGAAAAGTAACAGACCATCTAGAAAAGGAGCCAAGATAAGAATCCACATCCTATCAGAGCCTGTAACAGCATCAAAGGCATCTCCTCTGGTGAGATGTTCTTCACGAGCCCGTAGAGAGATCTGTCTGTCACCACACTGGTCGAACAGTTCACGTGAATGCTGGCGGACACAGTATATACTGGGGAGACGGTGGAGTAACTGGGTCACTCATACACAGCTACTGAGGAGCAGTCAATGACACGGCCACTCTGGAAAAGAGCTCGTCAAGTCCTTTTAAAACGAAAAGTGATGCAAGCTAGAGAAATGAAAGCATACCTATTTGTGCAGACATTTACACCTGAGTGGTTACTCAGCCTGATGGCAGTCCCTAAACACTACAGATTGTCCACGTGCCCTTTGGCATGTGTTTAAACTGAGATGTAGTCCTACACAGAGTACAAGTGAGCAATAAGAATGGATGTGCTATTGATACTCATCATTTGTATGAACCTTGAGGAGATTATGTGAAATGAAATATGCTAATCTCCAACAGCTATATTCTGGCCAATTCTACTTCAATAACAACTGCTAAACAATATTACAGAGAGGAAGAACAGACCACTAGCTGTTAGGGATGAGGAATGGGGAGGAGTATATAAATATGACTCCCTACACAGGAGTGCAGAGACTAATTTCAATGTCTTAGAAATTATTACAATTCTTGGAGTTGAATTTTGTTAAAATGTGTTTGATTTGGGCAATCACATGGTTCAGTAGTTTAAAAATAGTTCATGACCTCTTTAAATATCATAATTCTCCAAAAAGGTGTAGGGTAAAAAGTCTGGTGCCAGTATGGGTGGGGAGGACTCAGGAAGTCCCACCCTACTGATGCTCCCAGGTATTGGTTGCTGGGCCAGGGGAGGTCAGTGCTCCCTGCGGGTGTGGCTGAGTCCTTCCTTAACACACACACAGCCTTGGGTATGGGCCACAGAAGCTGACACATAGAGATTTTACAACATAGATCAATTTTAAATTCTTTTACTTTATTTTTACTTTAAATAGAATTTTAAAATGTACTCGTTAGAACAGAAGAAGCAAGAAAGCATTAATCTAGTGCACGTAAAACATAATTCTCCATTAACATATTGGATTAGCATTCCAGAAACACATGTGTTTAATGAACAGGGCACAGCTGTGTGCGAATTTCTGTTTTATGCATATGGAATTTTGTAGAAAGGAAGGATAGCGTCATCTCCTGCCACACAGAGTGCATATTAAAAGGGCATATGTTTTCTTATTCTTCCTGATGCATTCATTCGGTTAGAATTCCAGTGGCTGGCTTTTCTTGGGCCAAATCAGAATTTGCTTGAAAATATTCCAGGCTGGCAGATTTTTGTACACTCTCTTCACCTTCAGTGTGCAAATGAAACTGATTCCTGGCTCACGATTTAAACGCCATGATTTATAAACTGATTAGGATGTGTGCAAAAGAGGCTGGCTCAGTTGGTAAAATGCTCACCACACAAGCTGAAGACCTGTGGGGACCCCCAGAACCCGCATCAAAACCAGAGCACAGCAGCACAGATGCTGCAGAGGCAGGCGTGTGGGGGGGTGTCCCTGGGGCTCCCTGCTCAGCCAGTCTAGTCAAATTGGTGAGCTCCAGGTTCAGTGAGCAGTTCTGTCACAAAAGTAAAGTAGGAAAAAACCAACCAACCAAACAACCAAACAAAAATCCCTGGGCGTGGTGGTGGACACCTTTAGTCCTAGTGTTTAGGAGGCAGAGGCAGGTGGATCTCTGAGTTGTAGGCCAACCTGGTCTACATCATGAATTTCAGGATAGCCAGGACTAGGCAGAAAGGCCCTGTTTTAAAGAATAAAGGAAGAAAGAAAAAAAGAAAGAAGGGAGGGAGAGGGAGGAAGGGTAGAAAGTGACTGACAAAGTCACCTGACATTGACCTGTAACTTCCACACACACGCCTATTTGCATACAAATATTAGAATGTACACACACACACACACACAGCTAAAAGCGGAAGGCATAGCCATATCTCAGGAAATTCCTAGAACTGGTTGTCATGGTTCTTGTGTGTACATGTGCACTTTCTAAGAGAATATTCTGTTCATGTATAAAGATAAAATTAGTTTTTTTAACTTAAAAAAATTCTATTCATGGAAAGAATAGGGTGTTATACCTTTACATTGAGTTATTAACCTATTTTCCAAAGACATTTTGTGTCTGTATACTTTGCAGATCTCAGTTTGATCAGAGCCCTAAGTTCTCCTGTCTGCAGCATCAGGAGCCACCTTAGTGCTAACTGCTAGCCAAAGCTTGGCCTATAATCCACTCACCAGGGCCTGACATCTCTTCCATTCCTTTTCAGAGAGTGCCAGACACTAAAGTCAGCGAGCTCACTGATGAAGCCAGTCTTTGGTTTTTTGAATGTTGGTGCTAACTTGGGGAGCTTGTTTACTATTGTTCAACCAGTATATTTAAAATTTTTCTCAATCACTTGAGACTAAATTATTTGTAAATGGCATTAAAATTAAAAAAAAATCTAGGCTGAGCCAATATTTAATCCCATTTAATCATATTTAATCCCAGCACTTGAGAGGCAGAGACAGGCATCCCTCAGAGTCTGAGGCCGGTCTGATCTACAGAGTAAGTTCTAGAACAGCAAGAGCTACACAGAGAAACCTTATCTTGGACTCCCTCCTCCCAATCAAAAGGGTACACAATCCACCTCTCAGGCTAGGGTTTTTGTTAACAGAAAGAGTGATAAATTTTTGTGTTCCTTAGACTTAGAAGACAGACTTCACCGTGAAGGAATCTCATCTTCTTTCTGGTGTTTGAGGCAGGCTCTCAGGTAGCCTAAGTTGGTTTCTGCTTTGACACATAGCCAGTTCTCTAGTGCAGGAATCAAAGTTTAAATTTTGTTTCTGTTTTTATTTTTGCAGCACTAGGGTCTGAACCCAGGAACCTGGTACCTCCGGGGGTGGGGGCAGGTTCCACAACGGTTTGCAGTACTAGGGTCTAAACCCAGGAACCTGGTACCTATAGGGGAGGGCTTGACCACTGTTTGCAGTATTAGGGACTGAACGTAACCTGGTAATTCCGGGGGGTGAGGGGGAGAGCTCGACCACTGTTTGCAGTTATTAGGTTCTGAACCCAGGAACCTGGTACCTGGGGGGCGGGGGGACTTGACCACTGTTTGCAGTAGTAGGGTTTGAACCCAGGAACCTGGTACCTCCGGAGGGGTGGAGAGGGCTTGATCACTGTTTGCATTGCAGTATTAGGGTCTGAACCCAGGAACCTGGTACTTATGGCGGGGAGGGACCGACCACTGCTTTACCCCCAGCCCTTTCCTGTTGTGTTTTCCACTGATATGACTTTAGCTTGCAAGGCATCTTCCATCCTGGAGCAGAAAGTCTATGATTATGTGTTTGCTACAGGGAGGCTTGTGTGTGCTCATGCAGATAAGCCGCTCAGCCCAGATGTCCTCAGATAAGGATCGGTGCAAGTTAGAACTAGCTATTTGGCAAGCACCAGTCTCTAGAGGTTCTGACAGTTTCTTGGAATTTATTTAATGGGTGGACCCTGGTTTCAGAGATGCTGCATGGCCCCTGTAGATGTGCCTGATGGACTCTGTAGCATCTATTCCTGGGTCTGCAAAAACCATCACCTTCTTTTCAAGGTCAAACTAGACCTAATCGCTTTTGGATAATATTTGCTTGAGGGTGTGCTTGTGCCTTTGTGACATTTGAGATGATATCAGGTGTTGCAAGAGCAATTTCAAAAAAATGGATACATCTTTGGGTTAGTGTGTCTATCCTATGGCCAGACTTTACAGCCATGATTTTGCAACACTGTCGGCAAGGTGAGCAGAAGAAACAGTGTAACTTTATTTACAAGTCCATACCAGTGAGACTGCGTATGTGAGGTTAATGTCATGTGAAGACAGTAAAACAAATTTGAAAGAGTTTTTGGGGGCGGTGTGTGCATTTTGGGAGACGATGTGGAAGCTGTGGAGGCGCTGGGAGAGGGCAGAAGAAAGCAGATCCATGACAGCACTTACTGTTAGGGGAGTGTTTAATGACTGTGGTCCGCTTTAAGCTTGTTTCAACCAGGAGGTAAATATTATTGTGCAGAGTGGGTGAAAAAGCCAGAATTGAACCCGTCTGTGCTCCTGAAGCCACTGTGCTTTCTCTTCAGGGGGAGAAGACAGAGAATACAACCAAAAAGACCTGTGGAGAGCAGGATGGCCTTCGTATCTACCCCTGACTGAATAGAAATTAAAAATGACTGCCAGCCATGTTCCATCTTCATTATGAGATGAACAGCAGCTAGTCACAGAGACCAGGTGATAGGTAGCAATGCAGCTGAGGAAGGAATGTGCGAATTCAGACACAACAATGAAAAGAAAGCCTCGGCCAACACTCTTGATTTCTTTCTAGAAATGCCCACATATTTCTAGTTTAAATAAGTTTGACTTTTTCAAGGTACTAGTTATGGACGCTGCAGGCAAGTGAAGGTGAGGTGCCTCCTCCTTTTCCTCAGGTCTCCAAGAAAACTTTACTCCACAAACTCATACACGTTCACACGCACGTGCATGGTTCAATTCCATTCACCCTTTACACATTACTGGTGTGGGAGAATTGTCTGTATTCTGTCAATCATGTATTAAATAAACGCTCATTGGCCAGGCAGGAAGTATAGGTGGGACAACCAGACAGGAAGTAAAGGTGAGGCAATGAGAACAGGAGAATGCTGGGAAGGGGGAAGCCCATTCCTCTCCAGTCCTGCCCAGATCATGGAAGAATCAGGATGTGATCTGCCCCACTGAAAAAGGTACCGAACCACGTGGCTAACATAGACAAGGACACTAAGTTCATATATGTTATAAGAACTAATACGAAACCTGAGCTAATGGTCCAATCAATTTATAATGTTATGGTGACCTCTGTGTGATTCTCTTTGGGGGCTTACTGGCTGTGGGAACTGGGCAGAACATAAACCCCAACAAGCCTGGCCCTCATGTTACACACCACATAAACCCACACATGTTCCCACACATGTGCACGGTTCAGTTTCACTCACTGCTCACACAACACAGGAACACACACTTAGCTACACCATACATACTTCCTCACACAGGTACCCTTACCTCCGAAAGGTGCCACACACCTGTACACACCATTTCATACACCACCTCCACTCAGCCCACGTAGGTACCACATCTAACACCTACCATGCCATACACCACATATATTCAACTTACACTCACTTGCTTCTCCACAGGCACCACAGCTTGCACATAATACTTTACACATCACACACACACACACACACACACACACACACACACACACACCACTGTACTAAATATTCACACCCAATCCCAAGCACCACAATACATAACCAATCCACACTTCCCACACTAGAGACATGTATGTATATATACCACTCCACACACACTCATTGCACCACACAGATGCACACTACCTCCACCTCTACATATGTTCCCACATAGGCACAGATGTACCTCAACAGCACCCTCCACATGTCAACATGTGATACTTGTGCATGCACCCATATATCTTTCATACTTCACGAGTGTACCCGTGTTTCTACACAAAGCCGCCCCCCACCTGTCTGCACACAAGCCCATGCCTTAGGAGCTCAGAAACAAGGGGAATGAGACTGTCTGTTTTCGGTCACTTGCCCTGTGCTTAATGCATCAAAGTGGGGGTGGTCTTGTCTTCAAGGTTTGTTCCCAAAGTGTGGGAGAGCATTAAGGACGACCCAGCCACTTAACAGGAGCAGCCTTGGCCTTGGTTCAAACTCTGAAGGAGCGATGCCAGCCAAAGCCAGAAATTTCTGCATTTACTCTGCCTCCTGGGCTCCTAGGTATTTTTTTTTTTTTTAATTTTGAGCTGTCCTAGGGATGGAACCTCGGATCTTAGGTGTGCTAGGCAAGTGCTCCATTGCAGAGCTACGTCCCCAGTCCTCCCTTTACTCCTTTATTTTGGCAGAGTCTCGCTGAGTTGTTCAGGATGGCCTTGAACTCATTCTGCAGCCCAGGTAAGCCTTGAGCTCACGACCCTGACCCTCCTGCCTGAGTAGCTATGATCCCAGGCCTGAGCCACCACCAGGGCCCGTATGTAAGGTTAGTTTCCTTAAGATATGCGGTGCCTCCAGGGAACAGAAGCGGATTCCATATACTGACTGGGCTCAGGAGCCCTCCCAAAGCCCGCTGCGGTCTAGGGTGGATGGAGGGGGGGGCAGGCTCTGCCTCAGTTTGGGGTTCTCTTCTAAAGTAGGTTAATTCTGGTGTGGACAGTAAGACCTTGGGCCTGATTTCCTATATTTCCATAAGCAGTGAACTGTCTCCTGTGACCTGGAAACATACTGGGCTGAACTTGACCTCTAGGAAAGCAGCGGAACCAGAGAGCACACCCTGGTTTGCAGGGGACTGTGACTGGGTGCACAGCAGTTCTGTCCACTTCCTGGCTGCAGGATGGCAGGACAGGCTGGGTAGAGAGGAAGGATAATGCTGCTGCCCTTGCTGTTCTTGATGGAGCATCTGGAGTAGCCCAGGGCTTTGAGAGTGACATTGAAGGGCTGGGTCTCTCCACAAGACCTCTGTTTGCTCCTTAGTAGTCCCCAGCGGTACTTGAATAACAAAGGGTGGAGGAGAGAGGACCTCATAGAACTCTCAAACTCACCAGATCCAGTTCCTAACTCAGGCTGATCTTGAACCCCTGATCCTTTAGACCCCACCCTCCAACTACTGGGATTCAGAAGTGCGTTGCTTCCTCCGATAGAAAACGTGTCTACACATCTATAGTAATTTTCAAGTGTGCTGTGGTAAATAGAAGAGAACTCGCTGTTCTCTGGAGAAAATGATTGTGCAAAATTATAGCCACAGGAGGGCAAGTTAAAAATGTAACAAAATATTAGTGAGTTAGGCTGTTAGTTGATTCCAATATTCACACAAATCTGTGGTATCCATAGATTTTGTGAAGCTTTTGCTATTTTCCTGCTTTCTAAAATTATAAATGCTTGTGATTTGTGTTGCTATCCTAAATAAACAATCACCTTCATACTTAATTTTGTATTCTTTTCTTTTTCCAGAGAGATTCCTAGGTTATATAAACTCAACTACAAACCATACCTGAGCCTGTTCATAGAATTCTAGAAAAGAGTAATTGCTTTGTTATTGCCAAATTCCATCAAAGAACGCTTTATCCTGGTGAGATAAATCCTGGCAGCTCGGTAAGTTTCCTGCTGGCTTCTCAGAAATTCCAAACGTGTGGACTGCAGCCCGTGCCTGCTGGGTTGAGTGAGAGTCCTGTGAAGTCCAAATGATGTCCACGGCTGCCTGGTGACGGCTCGAGGACTTGGGTTCCATGTAGCTTTGCAGAGAAGAGAGAATGAGCTAGTCAGTTCAGTGGAGTGCCTGGTCTCACTGACTGACAAGGATGTGTGCTTTAACTGCTGAGAAGATTTATTAGCTCTCTCTCTCTCTCTCTCTCTCTCTCTCTCTCTCTCTCTCTCT
>NC_022009.1:76079705-76117082 GCF_000317375.1 Microtus ochrogaster
TCTCTCTCTCTCTCTCTCTCTCTCTCTCTCTCTCTCTCTGTGTGTGTGTGTGTGTGTGTGTGTGTGTGTATCTGTGTTCTGGAGAGTAAGCCACTCAGAGATAGGAAATCCATTTTGTGACCTGGGAAGGCTGCTGACAGGCAGGTCTGGGGCTGTAGTGTATGTTTCAGGGCTCGAACAATCCTAAAGAAAGGGAGAAGCTATTTGTAGACCTACTGGGAGAACACATAGAAATCCCACTTCAATACAAACCCACACAATTTCAATTCTCTTTGTTCGATAGACTATTTTCCTTGTATTTGGTGGGAACAGAGATCGCATTTGTCAAGGAAATTGCTTCATGACTGTGACATGTTTTAGTAGTGGGTGTTGAACTCAGGATCTCTTCTAGGCTAAGGATGCACCCTGGCTCCAAGCTTTTCAGTGTGTGACTTTACAAGGAAATCGTGTGCTGTTTTGCTGTTCTGAACTTTGCAAACTTTGAAGGCTAGCATTCGTCAAAGGCTCTTGTGTGTATCTGTGTGATGCACAAGGATGGTGCCATCGAATGCATTATTTTAGTACATGCCTCACTCACAGACTTTTTTTTTTACCCTGAGATTATGGAAATAAGTTAAGAAATTTTGTCATCTTGAAATAAGAACCAAACCATTAACTCCTATTATATTTGTTCTTACCTATTAGTGTGTGTGTGGTGTATATGTTTATATGTTTGTGTGTGTGTGGGTGTGTGTATGGGGTGTGGGTGTGTGTATGGGGTGTGGGTGTACATGAAAGCTAGAGATCAAGGTCAGCTGTCTTCCTCAGTTGCTCTCTCTCTCTTTTTGAGACAGGGTCTCTCAGTGAACTGAACTCATCAATTTGTCTAGACTTGCTAGTCAATGAGATCCAGGGATCCAGCTATTTCTGTCTGCCCCAGCACTGGGGTTACAGACATGGAGCTGATTCTTAAACCTTCTTTTATTGGGTTTTGCTTTTGTGGGGCCTAGAAGTCAAAGGCCACCCACTGGATCGTCCTGTATAGATCCGTATATAACAATAGGAAGGAATGAGTGCTGGGAACTCCTAATTCGTACAGATCTTACTACATTTACACTTGGCTAAAGCTACCACACACTGTACGCTTTCTTCAGCCTCTTTGTCTTTCTTTGATGATGACACACACACAGCTTTCTCTGCCTCTTCTGCCCATGCCCTACTTTGGAAATCAGGGCACTAGGTTTATAAGGCTCTTAGAGAGCAGAATTTTTTTTTTTTTAGTGTCCTTACTAAGTGACTCAGAGATAAATACCTCCTAATGGTCTTAAAGTTCCGAGGTCCAGAGATACTGCTTCGTGGACATTGGCAAGATGCCAAAGACGATTAGAATTTTTTTTTATTTTTTGAGACAGCCTTACACTGTAGCATGATTGGCTTTCAACTGACTATACAGCCCACGCTGGCCTTGAACTCTCCACAACACACCTGCCTCAGTCTCCTGGGTTCTGAGATTGCAGGAATATTATTTGCTTAAAATGGGCAGTGCTGATTCTTTCTCTGAATTTTAGTTCATGTAGTTTTGAAATAGATCTTGATGTATTTATTCTGGATCGTTCAAATTTGGTTTAAATTCAAACAGTCAGGGAAATTGCTTCATGACAAAATAAATATAAATTCCTTTGGAAAAAAACCTGCAGACTTGTAAGAATTTCAGGCCTGTAGTGGAGGCTGTGGTGTGGTACCGAAATGCTGTTTTGAGCAGACACTCACCTATCAGTGAAAGCCTTGCGTCTGAGTGTTTCTTGGAGCAGTATATGCCCACTGCACCCCCTCTGCAGAGGCACACATTGGCTAGTGATGGTCGATGAAGTGGAGGAGAGGGTTCCTGGTGGTCCTGCCTAGCTCGGCACCCACCCTGAGATCTCCTGAGGATTCCATCGCCGGCGTGGTGAAGCTCATCTGCTTGAGCTCACACCTGTTACTGCTCTCATTCTCTCACAGGTGTTTTTAGCAGAACATCCCCCCCCCAAAGATACTGCATCCAAAATTCCCTCTATTTCTTGGAGGACTCTGATATCAAATATTCAAACGTACTCCATAATTTTTGCTATGAAATGTGGATGGACATTTAAATAAATGCATCTGAGCTTCTAATCTTTTTCTTGTCTTTAGTATTGATGTTAACAAAATAATATGAATTGCTCAAGATCAATGGCCATAAACCTGTCAATCTGAAATTTAGTCATCTAGTCCTGTGTGTATACATACATAATACATATTATATATGTAATTATATATAATATATTAATATATAATATAATATGTACATAATAATATACATAATAAATATATAATTTAGTCATATAGTCGAACATATATGATACATAGATCATACATATATGATATATACTCTCATATATACTTGTATATCAAAATCACCCAGGAATATGAAATGCTGATTTGACATATTACTAAATTTTGCAATGGTCTGCTCTGAGTAGTTTATTACACAGTCCATTCAGACCACCCTTATTTAAGTACTGAGAGACATTTAATTCAAGGAAGAAGGTTGGATTTAGTGTTTCCTTTCATCCACACGCACCACATGCAGGATCATGGTGATAATCCATGATGGACTTGACTTTTGGGGCCCAAAGCATCTAAGGGTTGAACCCTGGCTTTGTATTGGAGAATCTGCCAAATCTGAGTGGAGCCTGGTACCCAATCCACAGTATTGCCAAGATAAACAAGCAAACACCCCTAGTTTCCCCATTTGCAGAAGGAATTAAGGAGGCTGTCTTAGGGCTTCTATTGCTGTAAACAGACACCATGACCCTGGCAACTCTTATAAAGGAAAGCATTTAATTGGGAGTAGCTTACAGTTCAGAGGTTCAGTCCATTACCATCATGGCAGGAGGCATGCTGGCATGTGGGCAGACATGGTGCTGGAGAGGTAGCTGAGAGTTCTACATCTGGATTGGCAGTCCGCAGAAAGAACAGGAGAGCCATTGGACCTGACTTGAGCTCCTGAGACCTCACAGCCCACCCTCTAGTGATGGCTTCCTCGGACAAAGCCACCGCCACTCCAACAAGGCCACACTTCTTAGTAGTGCTACTTCTTATGGGCCTGTGGGGGTCATTTCCAGTCAAAATCGCTACTGAGATCAATAGTATTTCTGTGATTTTATAGATAAATATCCACCCCCAGCTTCTTTGCCTAAGGAAATATGAACCAACAAAACATTGAGCTGCCTCCATTCATGGTACAGATCACTTGGTTACTGGCTAATTCTCTTCCTCCCATTCTTATGTCAAAGTGATTTATGTCTTTTCTCCAAAGACTCTATTGCTAATAACAGTGAGAATAATGGTGTTCCTTTTTAGGTAAATTGTATGAATTGCCAAAACCCACCATGGATTATTCTAATTTGCGAAGGTCATGGTTAATGCTTTGTGAATGTCCAGTTGAGAACTATGGCAACGCGGTCTTATCTTCACATATGGGACTGACTGGAGGCCATGGAGCAAGGCTTCTGAGACCCAAATATGAGGGCAAAATTTCTTTCAAAATTCTTTCCAAGAAATGATAGAAAATCATCTTTTTTATAATGGCAAGGGTCAGTTAGATTTGACTATTATAGTTTATCTTATCTTGAAAGTAGAATTTTAAGGAAGCGGTAGAAGACCTTTCTAGTTCACGTTGCATGAAAATCTGCATTATCTTCTCAAGCAGAACATTTTTCATAAAAGTTTACACAGACAAGAAAAATTTCAAACATTGCAAAGTATATTTGTCTTACTAAAATAGCATGTGCTCAAGGGTAATAGAATTATAATTGGACAGAGATGCTACAACACAGCTTACAGATTCATTTTAAGAGCTTTATGAGGCAATGAGGCCATCTTTTACCAAACAAATGTCATGACGTGATTATAGTCTTTATTACATCCAAAGTGTTGAAATGTCAGAGTAATTGACACCACATTGTGCTCTGGGGAATAAGATGACATGTTTAGATTTTAACAGACTCGTGCTGGAGACAATAGCTTTCTTCCTCCTCCCAACATGACTTCACTCATACACACTCATACACACTCATACACACTCATACACACACACACACACACACACACCCCTCCATACACATACCATACACACACATGTGCACACACCCATACCATCAGTGTATCAAAAATGTGGAAGACCTGAAAATTATATTGTTCGGGATACTTTACTTGGGAGATTCATTCTCTTAGAAATTAATAGTTAATGTTATGAGAAATGTATTCCTTAGTAAGCCCAGCTCTCTGTGTCTTGACTCTCTGCTTTAGTCTGGCACTGCTGCCTTTATCTTCAATTTACTCGTTTTATTTTTCTTCCAGTTTGAGGACTGGATCCCAGGGTTCTTCTGGCTTTCAGTGCTTCTAATTACAGGAGTTCTTTTTGGACTGATGTCTTTCTTTTTTACACTTCCTTGGGGCTTCTCCCCAGGGATTTAACCTTCTGTTCCATATTCTGCTGCATTCCGCATTCCTGTGCGGACTTGCCTGGCTGCTGTAGCCAAGGCAGCTTTAACTGACTGAGGTCCAGACACAGACAGGCTGGAGGAGTCCTAGGCTCAGGTGCTTACTTTGAAGAACTTAGAACTCTATAAAGTGTTCAAATGTAAGGGGTGGAGCCTCAAAACAAGAAGGATTCTGGAAATCTATCCAATAGAGTTTGCCCATTTTCATAGACTAAAATGAGGTAATTATCTCACACACTACTTTAAAAATACATTAAATTTATATGCAGGAGAAAGGAATTTTGCTAAAGAGACCCTCTCTCATATCAATGGAATATATTTTACACAGAATTTATTCAAAGACAGTGTAGTCAATAGTGTTCCAGAGTTCAGATGGGATCTCCAACTAGTCTTCTGAAAAGTCTGAAAACATAGAGCTATTTTGGCGGAGATGATGGCAGCAGTTGAGTAGATGGAGGACTGGTTGCCGCCCCAGTAACAGCCATTGACTGCCCTGTGCTGGCTGAGTGAGCCTTAAATCGCGATCTGAAAACCGTGTGCTACTGCAGCCATTCCCTTTACAGAGAAGGGATTATCAGAATGGTAGCTTCAGTGATAACTTTTTAATTTTTTCCAGGTAATTTTTGATAGAGACATTGCTCAAATCCTGTGTTTCTAACTTGTACTAGAATTTCTTTCATCAAGACACAGATGTTCTATATGTCTATCTATTGGTCAGAAGATAAATACTGCTCAATATCATAATTATTCATTAATTCTATTTTATAAGATTTGTTATTTTCATCTGTCCTTAATTTGCAGACAGTATATAAACTATAAACTCTCAACTTCAGAATCATTTATTGATTTAATTTGGGGATTTTTGTTCTTTTGAGACAATGTCCCATGTAGTACAGGCAGTCTTGAACTTACTACAGTGCTGGCTTTGAATACCTGTCTTCCTAACTTCTCCTTCTGAAAGCTGTGGTTTAGGCATTGCCTTCACATCCTGCTCATTTAATATTTAAAGGAGTTCCAACCATTCTAATTTTCTTTATTAAAAACAAAACTCCGTGATCAGAGAGTATCTTTTGTTATTCTGAATTAAAATATTTCCCAGATGGCAAAGAGAATATAAATTACTCAACATAGCTCTTGCATACACCCAAAGCTTAAGTTAGCTACTAGTTGGCAATTTTTAGTTGCTAAAGAACAAAAGTCATATTATTTTAGCCTCTTTATCCAGTTAGCTGTCTGTAATCGTCTCTCGGCTTAGGCAGGGAAAGCTGGCTGAGTCAAGAGAACAGTCATAGAAAGGGTTTGTAGAACCCAGTGTGGACGTTAAAGAAGCCACGGGAATGTGTGGTCTTGTGACAACTGTGGAATCTGAGTCAAAAATAAAAGGACTGCTGCTGACCCCCTGTTGACTCGGGGAGAGCCTGCCCAACCCTGGAAGTTATTTCTTTGTTTTCCATCTTTAGAGACTTCTAGCCTTGCCCTAAAAAAGAAAGCACTGAACGGCTGCGGGAGGGCACTGAGTCCATCTTCAAACAGAGGAGGAAAGCGCGTGGCTCTGTGCTCCTGTGCCGCCATCTCCTCTTGGACATTTTTGCCTCCGGGAAAACAAAAACCTTGTGTTAGTTTATCCTTTTTACTAAGCAGACAAGGCTTTGTTTGTGCTGTGAACGCTTGCTTGCAGGCTTTTCAGGACGACGGTTCGCCCAGATTTGGGTTCTGTCTGTTTTCTAGGAAAGCAGCTCCCCAGAGTCTGACGGTGCACCCCCTTTCTGACTTCCCAGAGTCTGACGGCGCACCCACCCCCTCTCTGATTGCTCAGAGTCTGACCGGCGCACCCCCCTCTGATTTCCCAGAGTCTGATGGTGCACCCCCTCTCTGGCTTTCCAGAGTCTGACGGCGCACCCACCCCTTCTCTGATTTCTGAGAGTCTGATGGTGATGGTGTACCCCCTCTCTGATTTCCCAGAGTGAGTCTGACAGTGCACCCCCTCTATGATTTCCCAGAGTCTGACGGTGTACCCCCCTCTGATTTCCCAGAGTCTGACCGTGCACCCCCTCTATGATTTCCCAGAGTCTGATGTTGCACCCCCTCTGATTTCCCAGAGTCTGACGGTGCACCCCCTCTATGATTTCTCAGAGTCTGATGGTGCACCCCCTCTGATTTCCCAGAGTCTGACGGCGCACCCCCCATTTCCCAGAGTCTGACGGCGTACCCCCTCTTTGATTTCCCAGAGTGAGTCTGACAGCGCATCCCCTCTCTGACTCCCTATGAATTATGCCATCCCAAGCCACTGACTCATTTCTTGCTATCAAGATGTAAACCCCGAGAGCAGCATCCTCCTACCTGAGTAGGTGCGATTACATTTTACGACAACAGCACACAGCACACCTGAAGAGTCACTGACCCTCAGGGTCAGCTCGTGAGCCTGCCCATTCACAAGTCAAGCTGCTCATTGCACATTGCGGCCTCACAATACCAATAAGCAAGGTAAGATGGCAGGCAGGGGAAATTATTCACAGTGAGGCATTACATCACTGCAGACATTCCAGGAGGCCGAAACTTCAGGTGTGAAGTCCGTAGACTCTAACAGTGGTTGGGCTGGTTTACAGCACCTGAGCATGGAACAAGCACAATGGTTTTGTCGCCTTTTCTTTCTGGGCATCAACTCCATTCTAATTTCTCCAAATTTTTGTCTTCCTGGATTCTCCCTTTAGAGATCTACCACATAGGCATTAGACCCCGAGCAATTTTCAGTCAGGTGTGATTCTACCTACCCTTCCCTCTGCTAGCCAATTGCTAAACTATTTTGAGGTCAAGTGCTTAAGTGCTGTAAATTAGCAGTGATCAGTATGTGGGAAGAATGGGGCCTTAGAATTAAATGATGCTGGGCTCAGGGAGTCACCTTTTACTTTCTATACAGTATTATTGAACCATTTCCTTCTTAAGTTACCTTTAAATCATCGATAATGATTTATAACTCATAGGATCATTTTAAAGATGGACTGAGAAAATGTCTGTAAGGGAACGAGGGTTCAAGAAGATTCACTTTTTTAGTTTGCAGGTGGTCACTCTCAGGTGATCAGGCCCTGGATGTCCAAGGATTCGGGAGTGGGGATTCTGAGTGTGAAAGATACCCACGCCCGTGCAGATGTGCTGGGAAGATGCCTTTGCGGGAGTTTTCCGTGTTCAGTATGTGAACACATCTGTGTGTCAAGCCTCTGGTGTAGATACAGATGCTCGACCATGAATGCTGGCCTTGCGTTGCTGAACCTCCTTTTGTCTAGACTGGCCTTTGGCCCAGGAAACTGACTCATTCTTAAACTTTATCTCATGGCTCCTGTTTATCTTCTGCCCTCTGGCCTTCGGGGAGATTTAGCCACTGGGGAACTAAGCAGGTGATCTTGAGGTAAGGTAGGTTGCTGAGGAGGTGTGCTGACAAGGCAGCTGAGGCTGCTGTGCCCTGCACTTCCTGCTGAGCTGGAGAACAGGGCAAGGAGTGAGCTGACCTCTCTCCTGGATCCCACGGGGCTTCTTGTGCTGTTCCTGAATGGTCATTTCTCAAGGCAAAGGTCCCTGGATAACTCTCCTTTTCAGTTCAGTAACTACGCCTTCCCTTCATGGTTTCAGACCTAGGGTGAGAACGGGTCACTAGCTCAGCAGTTTTATGTGACAATATTAGGGATTTCCGATACCCAGACCTCTGCAAATAGACTTTTGTTTATTTACTTAATAAACCCTCCTTAGACTACCCTAATTTGAGCATGTCATCTGTTCTGGCAGGAATGCTGGTTTATACACCATGTCAACAAGGCGGGATTGGAGAACACTGATTCCTGTAACACAGGTTCACAAGGGTAGTAGACTATGCTTCCAGCCCTCCCAACTGTGTTTTATAGGACAAGTTTTGACTTGAAGTGTCTCGGAATAACAATGTTATTGTTTAAACCTTTTCTGTGATCTTGCTTCACCAGTGCGACTTGGAAAACAGAATCCAAGTCCCCAAGAGAAAGACGAGGTCTGGCCTGAGGAGGGGATATGGCTATGTGGACTGCTTTATCACAGAGAGGGATGCCTAGAGGAGGGGATGTGGTCCTGTGGACCTCGTTGTCACAGAGGCACTAAAAAAACATTTGAGGAACTAAATTTGGATTTCACTTTGATTGTGAGCCTTACTTTGGATGAAAGTCACCTTCAGTCTCTCTGACTGCTGCCCCTAAGGTGTAAAACTCCCTCGTATCTCTTACTCTAGGCTTTGAAAAGTCCCACTTTGAACTATTAAAACTAAAAGACAGCATTAAGATAGCGTTTACTAATTCTGTGAATTCAACCCTTGTTTTACTTACTTGTTTTGGAAAAATTCAATTCATCAACACTAGTTAGAAAATTTGAAATGATACCAGGAGGTCTGGGATGATAGTGGTTATAATAATAGTTTTGATGACAACCAGGAAATGAGGTTCTCATTAGGCAAACCTGAAAATCCCGACGTCCAGATAGGATTGTAAATGGGTAAAGAGAAGTATATGTCCCTACTTTTAATAAAAGACAACAATGTGGCAAAGCAACATTGCACAAATTCCTTTATACTTTCCTCAAGGTTTGAACATTTTATTCACATGTGAACTTTGAGTATGTCTTCTAACTCATATTGTTTGTTTCACAACTGTCATTTAGGGTGGGATTGCTCATTTCTGGCAATCTTCCTTCCTGCTAACACACTGTTCTTACACCAGGACATGTTTCACAGAAAACTAGCAATATTTGAGCTATTTGCCTTTCGGTCGGCATCGCGTTGACTGGGAGCCTAACAAGTCTAATGCTATGTGCTCATTACATGTTTTCCTGTAGGGCAAACGATGCAGTTATACCCATATGTGAACCCAAAAGGAGAGGATTAGCTGCCTTACTGCTGATGGCAAGTAATGCAAGATAATCCAAACAGAAAAGATTAATTTTTACACAGTAGCTCAGAAATGTTTGTTTTATTAGATGACATAATACTCGTTAAACAGAATGACCTCAGCCATTGTTTGCTATCTGTTTTCTCTAATGTTTTTTTTTTAACCTTCCCATGAGAAAAATCTCCATTGTTTACTGGGGATGGTCTAAATTGTTTTTAAATTTCTTTAGCTTGATCCCACAAATCTTTTTTTATGTAGACTTGTTGTTGATTGGTACACATATTTAGATGTTTAAAGATTCTTTAAGAAAATTAGTTTTCCTCCTTCTCCCTTATTTCCTTCTCCCCCTTTTCCCTCTGTTCTATCCCCTCCTTTTCTCTTTCCTTTCCTTTCCTTTCCTTTCCTTTCCTTTCCTTTCCTTTCCTTTCCTTTCCTTTCCTTTCCTTTCCCTCTCTCTGTCTCTCTCTGTCTCTCTGTCTCTGTCTCTGTCTCTGTCTCTCTCTCTCTCTCTCTCTTTCTCTCTTGAGATAGGGTCTTATGTAGCTCTGATTGGACTCAAACTCTCCATGTGGGTGATGACAATTGCAGACTTTTCATGCTCCTGCCTCCAACTTCATGAGTGTTGGAGTTATAGGCATGAATAGCCATGCATGGTATCTTTTATTATAATCATCCTTATGCTCTCCCATGGCAGTTTCAATTTTTCAGGTCACTAGTGATAAATGATGCTGATACCCTTTTATAGCTATAGACTTCCGAGTATGTTCTTTTGAGAAATATCTATAAAGATTGTCTGTGAATTTTCATTAGGGTGTTTGTCTTTCTGTGAACGAGTTCTAAGTAGCCTTTTATTTTCTGAATACAAGACCCTTAACAGATACACAATTTACAAATACTATCTCCTATGTTATGTGTTGTTTCTATTTTCAGCTACCTGATATATAGCAAAAGGGATTATGGATTTGAGACAGTTCAGTATACACACTTTCTCTCTATCACAGACATTTATAGTTTTAGCTCATACAGTTACCACTATGATCCACTTTGAGTTCATTTTCTTCTGAGTGACAAAAATGTATCCAATTTCTTTTGTATAAGGAATACCTGTATTTCTACATATGCAAATGAGAACTAAACAGAAACTAAATGCCTTCCTTTAAGATTACTTAAATCTTTAATTATCCCTATATTTAATTTGATGTAGAATGAATCAAAAGGCACAAAGGTGAGGTTTTGTGTGCCATCTTGCAGAATGTATTAAATTCATTCACAGACATGGTCTGGGAATGGATTGTCACATAATGGTTTGGCTGACCTGTAAAGTGGAATCTACACAGGGTCTTAGAGCACAATAGAAGTGGAAATCTCACTTGACACACTCCTTGGCTTTAGTGTATAGATGACTTATTTAGCTCTTCTTGTGTTGAGCTCAGCATTCAGAAAGCTTTCTCCAGTTCACAGGCCACAAATGTTATGGTGCACAAATATAATAAATAATTTTTGCAGGTTTGGGAAGATCTATTTACTTAGCTGCTCTTATACTGGTTTGATTTTTAGTCTTATATTCGATAGAAAAAAATTATATTCAAAGACACCAGACACCACCCTTTGAACCACTCTGGGAAATTCACAGAGTATTATGTACTCAAGTCTAGTTGTCGGCATGGATTGTTGAAGGCCACCAGAGAACACATAGACACTGTACTTTCAATAGCAATCCATTGTAAATCAGCCTTGTCTGTGCTTGCTCAGTATTCACTCCTACATAAATATTCTCTCAGTTATTGATGGCATTGGCTTCAGAAAGACCTTTGCTCCAATGATTCACTCAACGAACTCGAGCAGACACTCATGCCTGGACACACAATTAGACAGACACCCCCACCCCATCGAGCACACATTCATGCCCGCACACCCAGCAAGACAGACACACACACCCCATTGCGTCTGCCAGTGTCTGTTTGCCTATCTAACTCTTCCTTTTTTTCTTTTGAAATGAGTCATACTGTTTTCATCTTACTTTCACATCTGTTACAACTGCAGGGAGGGATTTCGCTATAATTTGCTTTTCTTGGCAGTCGTGAAGGTAGGGTGAGGAGGAACTGATGATTATGCTCAAACTACTGGTGGCTATGAGGCAGCGATGCCTCTTAGTGTGGACTTCAGCACTCTTTCTCGCTTCCATCACATTGTTCTTAAGTTATTGTGTCCTTTTGCATGCTGGTAAGTGCTTTTATTTGGGAGGAAAGAAGTCAGAAAATCCTAGGAATGGAATTACGGTGAGTCTCCTGTACTTATTCAAAAGTAATGAAGCAAAGGGTAAAACCAAGACGAAGAGCGAAATGACTTTGCAAATGACCACAATGAATTACCCGTGAAAAGAGCTTAGTTCTCCACTAAGGATGGTCTATCCTTGTATGGTCTATCTATCTGTTCAAGGCATCTAGCCAAGAACATACAATTAAATTCCCCTCTGTATCCAGCCTTCTCTCCTTGGTTCTAGTTGTGCCCCATAGGTGGCCTGCCATATTCTCTTTGGGGAGCCGCTGTCCTGGTTGAGGCTCATGTTCTCCAGCTGCTCAGGGGTTGCTTCAGCCTGGTGCTGTGAGCCAGTTTACCTTACTGTGGATGCTCTTGTTGCTCATACTTTGATTTTCTTACTCATCAGCTTAGTCTGCAAAGTTGATTTGGAGCCCAGGAAGAGGGGAGGGGAATGCCATGACAAGCCCATGGAAAAATTCTTTTTAGGCAGGTAAATTCTTGTCCTCCATGCAGCAAGCTTCCAAAAGTAAAAGCCCCAAGACTAAGATCTCTGTACTCCACAAGTTGTTCATGAATCCTGATAACTCCAGTAAAAAGATTTTGGACAGAACCGCAGAGCAACATTTTTCTCACTGAATAAGTGTCCACGTGGGGAGACACGTTAAAGCACACGGATGCTGTACCTGATGCTTCTGGTGGAGAATCTGTGATAGACAGTGGCTCTGTTACCCCAAACCCACATTATAACCCCATTTTGTAGGGTTTTTAAAAAGATAAATGTCCTTCAGTCTTTTTAGTTTGCTTTCTCAAGCAGTTTTTGCTTTCATCAATTAATTGATAATTCAGTTAATTTATGGGAAATTAGTTCAGATAGTGCTATATGAATGCAGATAGCTAACACCATTAGGAATAAGTTGTTGGTATACATAAAATCTTTAAAAACAGAAATAGGTCTGATAATTCTTAGTTTTAAAATTTATTTTAAAGAAATAAATACTCAGAGATGAATATCTGAAAATGTTATCTCAGAATTACTAATAAAAGCCAATAAAACTGGAGTAGGCTAAAAATCCAACACTAGAGAGATATATTTGGGGGCTCACAATAACGTACCCTCGAATCTGAGTCATTTGGAATGTACATAGGATTTTGCCCAATAAAAAGTGTGGTGATGTTTTCCTGTATGTCACCCGTGCAAAGATCCCACGCTTGAGAATCCAGCTGAGCCACTAACCCGCAGTCCGAGGGAGCCTGCATTTAAGAAACACTGTTGACTTTGTTAGATCTAGATTCCCTTGTCCCCGAATTGGAAGTCTTCAGAAACCTTGAAAAGCAGTGTTAAATAATTTGTGTTCAGCCCATAAACACAGTCAGTCATTAGTCAACAACTAGCATACAATTAAATAAAGCACACTTATTTAAGAGTCCTAGTAATCTGGTTACAGTAGATATAGTTCTATGTGTATATATTATATATGCATTTTATAATACATGTGATACATAGGATATATATGCTAAGTAAAAAAGTAAAAAAAGAATATATAGAATTTTAACCATCTTGCAAAATATTATGTGTGTATGAATAATTCATAGAAATATTCTGGAAAGATATAATCAAAGGTTATTGTAGTAGAGGAATTGTGGGTGATAAGGCTTACATTTATTACTTTTAAGAAATTGTGCCCAAGGGAAATACTATTTTATAGCAGTACAGAATATTTTTATTAAAAAGGAAATCTGGGGAGTAATTTTCTTCAGAGGCCTCAAATTTACATATTTGAATTTAAAACTATTTTGAATGGTAGTAACATTTCTAGCCTAATAAAGATACAACATGGTAAGGTATACTTAAAACAAACTGAAAGGTTTGTATACACAATACTGATTTACTTTTAGAAAATCTAAACAAATACTACGTTCAATTTTCTTGTTCATGTATACTTTATCGATCTCACATTAAAAGCTAATGATGAACCAGGTGGTGGTGGCGGCATATGCCTCTAATTTCAGAATTTGGGAGACAGAGGCAGGCAGATCTCTCTGAGTTTGAGGCCAGCTTGGTCTGGAGAGTGAGTTTCAGGACAGCCAGGACTTTTATATAGAGAAACCCTGCCTCGAAAAGCAAAAAACAGAAGCAAAACAACAACAACAACAACCAAAAAAAAAAAATCCCTCAAAAACTAATGATGAAAAATAATTTTACAAAAAGTCCCATCAATTTACCTTGGCTTTGAATGATCAGAAAAAATATGCCTGCATACTTAATTAAGCCAAATTGTGCCATTGGGGTGATCGCTACCTCAGTAAATCCTCTTCTTTGTTTGTCCATTGCTCAGTCAACAAGTCTGGATGAATTTGCTTTGGTTCAAAGTGCACAGCCGGCCTTAGTGCGCTTGTGCACTTGGCAAACGTCCCCACCTCGCTGCCCTTGATCCTTTCCTTCTGTTCTTCTGGCCAAATCCTCGCCCTGGTCTTGTGTTCCAAGTTTCTTCCATATAGGGTCCTTTGAAGTCCAAGGCAAAAAAGGAGTTTGGAAAAATGACTTCTCAACATCTGGGTTTTGTTTCAAAAACATTTCCTCCACTCTGTTCTGATGGGTTTTTCTAGGAACTAATATATATCAGAGTTCAGGTTATCATGTATTTCAGCAAGCATCCACCTGATAACAACCTCAAAAATGGATCCTGGCATAATCTATAGTGGAAGGGATGGGAAGGAGAGATGAGGTTGGGTCGGTCTGTCTGTCTGTCTGTCTGTCTGTCTATCTATCTATCTATCTATCTATCTATCTATCTATCTATCTATCTATCTATACCTATCATCTATTTATATCTGTTTATTTCACAGACACACACACACACACACACACATATATATATATATTATAGTTCCTAAATATGTGTTCAGTAGAAAAAATTGTCTCTGATATAAATGTATTTGATTAGGAAAATTTATAGGCGAAAGTAGGGAAAGACCCCATATTCCCTTTTTTAAAAAAATTCCTTATTTTGCTGAAAATCAACTTTTTTTTTCTTAGCAGGTGGTAGCTTTATTTTATTATTTTTGTCACTGTTGATGATTTATTATCTTGTTTTTTAAATCCCAGATAATTTTATCTTAAACTACAGGAAAGCAGCAAATACCTATAAAGAACTGTTTATAATGTGTTTATTTATAGCTGTAATTATTACCAGAAGTGTGAAAAACAATTCTTAGTTTCCATATGAGTTACAGTTTGAACTTATTTCCAGCACACTGCAAAGAGAAGATAATCGTAATAGCACCATCTCCTCGTACTTGCTCTTTCTTCATTCCCACAGAGGAAAACATGCCAGGCATCCAGCTACCCATGGCTGGAGAGGCCACAGATCTGCACTGTCTTTTTCTCAAATCGATGCAATTCCTGGCTGTATTCCATCCAAATCTGTCCTTCTACCCACAGATCAGGGTATCTCTCAGCTCTCAGCAAAGGAGCTTCCTTTGCAACAGCTGGAGACAGACCGACAACTGACCAAAGTGCGTAGGATGAGTGGCTGCGGGCTGCCTACCTCTAACTCATACATCTGCAACACAAATCCTATACCAAGGCCCAGGGGAAGCCTTGGAAGAGGGGCAGGAATATTTTAAGAGTTGGAGGCTCAGGCTGCTTGCTGCCAGATATAGTGATGCAAGGGAGGGGAAAATGAACTCATGAAGTCTCAACAACATGATTTCCTAAACAAAACTGGTGCAATGACAGCACCAGTTCACACGACAGCATGGAGAGGGGAAACTCCACATGTGGTCGCAGGCTGACGTGAAGTGCTGCAGGTAGCCAGTGGCGCTGAGATGATGCCCAGTCTCAATCGATCATCCCTGGACACATGTGCGTACACACAATGCTAAAGAGACTCAGTAGGTTGTATGTCCGTGTGTGCCTGTGTGTATGCAACAATGCTAAAGATGAGATCATAAATTTGGGAGAGGGAGGACATGGGAGGATGTAGACGCAGTACTCATGTATGAAGTCCATCCCCCAAATTTTTTTTTAAAAAAATACTTATTTTTATTTTATGTGCATTGGTGTTTTTTGTGGTGATATTTTGTCTGTGCTATAACAAAGTTTGCCTGAAGATCAGAGTGTGGGGCAACCCACTAGTTGGCAATAGAGGCCAACACCTTTAATCCCAGCACTCAAGAGGCGGAGGCAGGTGAATCTTTGTGAGTTCAAGGCCACCCTGGGCTACTGAGATTGCTTCAGTCTAAAAGAGAAGCAGAGCCAGGTGGCGGTGGCCCACACCTTTAATTCTAGCACTAGGGAGGTGGGGACCGAAGGGATATGGCTGGTCAGAGAGAGGAATATAAGGTGAGAGGAGACAGGACTCAGGGCATTCCGTCTGAGCATTCGGTCTGAGGACTTGTAGACACAGGATACCCCCATTCGGTCTGAGGACTTGTAGACACAGGATACCCCATTCGGTCTGAGGACTTATAGACACAGGATACCCCATTCGGTCTGAGGACTTGTAGACATTCGGTCTGAGGATTTCCTAAAGGTAAGAAGTAGTGAGCAACTGCTCTGCTTCTCTGATATTTCAGCTTTCACCCCGTAATCTATGACTCCAGGATTTTATTATTAAGGCCAATTAGAATTTGTGCTACAGTTTTGCCATGAGGGTCAGATCCCCTGAAACTGGAGTTACAGACAGTTGTGAGCTGTCACGAGGGTTCTAAGCATTGAACTTTAGTTTTCTGGAAGAGCAGTCAGTGCTCTTAACTACTGGGCCATCTCTCCAGCTCCCCCCCCCAATTTTAAAAATAGTATGGGGGTGGCTGGAGAGATGGCTCACTGGTTAAGACCATTGGTTACTCTTGCAGAGAATCTGGGGTTGATTCCCAGCACCCACATGGTGGCTACAACCCTCTGCAACTCCACTTCCTGGGAATCCAAAGTCCTTTTCTGGCTTCCCTAGGCACCAGTCACTCAACTAGTGCACAGACAATCTTATGCAGTCAAAATACCCATACATATAAAATAAAAAATATAATGTGGGGACAAAGGAAATAATACCTAGAAAAGCGAAAGTAAAATGAGAGACGTTTATACTGAATAAATTCTAATAAAAGAAAAATATGTAAATGGGAAGAAAAGACTAAAACATGCATTTTGCAACATCTCCTCTGTGACTTTAAAGAAAGTTTTTAGTCTCTAGACTAGTCTCCAGAAAACCTTGGCTTACCTGAAGGCCATGTTTTGAAGTGAAAAACTGCCTCCTTTGTTGGCATGTATATGTGTGTGACTGTATGTGTGTGTATGTCGTGTGTGTGAGTGTAAGAGAGAACGTGTATGTCATGTGTGTGAATTTATATGTGTATATGTCGTGTGTGTGTGTGTGAGAGAGAGGTGTATGTCGTGTGTTTGTGAGTGTATGTGTGTGTATATCATGTGTGTGTGTATAGCATGTTTGTGTGTATATCATGTGTGTGTATGAGAGAGAGAATGTGTATGTCGTGTGTGTTTGTGTGTGTGTATGTCTGTGTGTGTGTGTGTGTGTATGTCGTGTGTGTGAGTGTGCTTGGCAGGTGGTATGGCTAGGCAAACATCTGTCCACCACACACACAGGATTTCCTCAAACTGTGTTGAAATCAGCTGGGATTGTATCCAATTCCCAAGCAATTGTTTTTGTGTCCCATTGGATTAAAAGATAAAGATATTTATACAAAATGCCCTAAACTTGATATTTAAAATGACTTTTCTGTTTTGTCCAGTACAAGATAGACTTTTCCAAACGATGAATAGAAATTTGCAAACCTTGTAAGGCTTCCTTTTGAGTAAGTTCGGATGATTTGTAAGAAATAACCATGTCATCTATCTATCTATCTATCTAGAAATTTGCAAACCTTGTAAGGCTTCCTTTTGAGTAAGTTCGGATGATTTGTAAGAAATAACCATGTCATGTCATTCTTACACGGGACACAGGTAGACACAGGGAGAAAACTGGAAGATCGTACATGGCTGAGTTACCAGCTGGTCCTAGCTGCATCATGTCAAGATGACATGAGTGGTGTTATTATTTATTACAACCTTTCAAGTGTCCCATCCCAGAATGATTAAAGTTATTTTATAGTCAAGAATTGAATATTATCTCCTAGAGTGTTTCTGTTTTCTTTTATTGATATTGGGTCTCAGATGTTATTTCTAAAAATTTTCATGTATATTTTCTTACTTTAGATGGATTATAATACATAGTTTACATTTTAAAATGTAGTATAAAATGATTAGCTGTGAAAACATATGAACAGGTAGCATTATACAGATTGAGCAGTTAAATTTAGAAATATATATACATGCAATGGCTAGTAGTGACAAAAGAGGCCATGAATGGGAGGGATAGATGAAAGGGTGGGAAGGAGGAAAGGGAAAACAGAAATGTAATTGAACTATAATATCAGACAATAACTAGCAGAAATGCAAAGTCTCTGTCTCACAATTGCACAAATGATAGTAAGAACTGTACGTCTTTTTCTGGCGCTGATAGTAACAAGATGATCATGTAAATGCACAAACATTTTATTTCTTTTCATGAGCTTTGTTTCAGAGTACTTTCCACAAACTATGATGGTCAAAGCAGAATGAAATTGAAGTTATAAGTTATCTAATAAAAGCGAAAGCCTATGGTTATGTTTGCCCCTAATTAATGCAAGCGACGTTTCTTCAGTGCAAAGGAAGCGCAGCCACAGTCCACAGACGTATTCTCTCTCCTGCCCATTTTCCAGCACAGTCATTATCCCGAACTTGCTCTGTTCCTTTCCAGACCTTCTTGGTCTGTGTTCAGAGCTCACGCTTGGCCCCTCCAAAGCCCTAAAGACAGGTCGGCTGTGTGCTCTCTCACCAGGGATGCCGCTTGCATTTAAATTTTGTCTGAAGGTATTTTCATCGGAACATCAACCTGAATTGGTTTCTCTATCTCAGGCCTTTGGCATTAAAAACTATTTGATTTGACACTAAAAGCTGTTTTCTTCAGGAGAAAAAAAACAAAAGCCCAAGAATGAAAACCATTGCAGTTTCTCTTCTCAATAAAAGAAACTTTACTCACTGAGTTCTAGACTCCATTTCTAATGGGAAACATCTCAACCGGTTTTCAAAATATTTAAATGTTCCAGCAAAAGATTTCCCACAGAATCTTTTCTCATTGTTATTTGCATCTGAAATGAAGTATGATTTTATAAAGCAGAAAAGGGAGGCTTTAGAGCCAGAGCTCTACCTAGGGCGCACATGTGTCACATGTGCACACCCAGTCACACACACACATGCACGCATGTCAGTAATAACAAATACACACATGCAAATAATTACTTACATGTGCACACATGATCACACATGCTCGTCACGGAATCAGGATCTTCCAGGTTTGGTCTCCGTCATCTCCACTTTATCACCACCGCCCTCACCACTGCCGTCAGCATCACTTCGTCATTATCAGTGTCTCTGTCATCCTTGCTCTGGGGTTGGGGTTTGATCAGCTCCTTGTGCAATGCTAGGCAAGGGATATACCCTGAGCTAGAGACTTTGAGTCCCTCTGTCAATTCTTCAGCCACATGTAAGGCTGTCCGATTCCATTAACAGTGCACCCGGGAATCTTGACGCCGGATACTCCCTCTTCACAGATGATCCTGACCGCACAACTTATCTCTTCATCATTTATAGCTCAATTTTAATATCCCACTTTCTGAAAACGTTCATGACATCTCCTTTCTTGACTTCACTTGGAAGATTTTGGCCCCTACAGGTTTTATCTCTTTTTCTTCACACCTTCACCATCGAAATGACCACTGTAGTCTTCCCTCAGCACTTGCCTGAGAACAGGATTTTGCTTAAATTGTCTTTTCACCTGCGTCTCCAGCAGGGAGAGATGCTCTCAACTGGTGGCTAAATAATACTGCCTAATTTACTTTTGAAAGTAAATGAGTTTGTGATTTTTAAAAGATATGTTTTCTCATGAAGCTTTATGGTGAATTTTTGCATGTAATTTTATTGGGAAATAAGTGAATTTGTATGGTAGATACTATAAGGGTGAACCTACAGGAAGCTTTATGGGGTTTGGAATTCCTGGTATTGGGGTCTATCTTTCTCATTTTGCAATCCTCTTTTATTTCACAGACCAGATTCTAACACGAGCTTTTTTGTTTTCAAACACGTTTATTTTTAATGGAAAAGTAAAATTGAATTGTTCTAGGTATAATGGGACTCGGATATCCTTTTTCCTTATTAACTAACATTTGGTATGGTATTTATGTTTCCCTTTTGGCTTCAAACATCCCCACGCCCTCTCTTCCCTCTATAGGTTTGATGGTTTTGGAAGGCGACTGTGTTAAGATTTGCTAAGGAAACAGAACCAGTATGCTTTATTGATATTTATTTCTTACAAAGAACTGGCTCACATGCATTTGGAAGTTGGTGAGTTTAAAATCAGCAGAGCTGATGTGCCAAGCTGGAGGCCGTAAGACAGAATTCTACATTACTGTAGATAATTTGGTCCATTCAGACCTAACTAGTTGAACGAAACCCACTCACTTTATGAAGGTAACTCTGCTTTATTTGATCTACAGATTTAAATGTTAATATCATCCCAAAACACAGTTTTAAAAACATCCAGAAAGAGGCTGGAGAGATTGCTCACTGTGGTTAAGATTACATATTGCTGTCTTAGGGGAGCAGAGGTCAGTTCCCAGCACCCGTGCCAGGAGGCTCACAACCCCTACAGCTCAAGTTCCCTTTGTTGTTTTCCATGGGCACTACTTAATGTATGGAAACACACACACACACACACACACACACACACTCTTTAAAATCTAGAATGATGTTTAATTAAATATCTAGGTACTTCACGGCAGGTTACCATAAAAGAAGAATTATATGCTGTAACCATTTTAACCATCCTATTGGCCTTTAGTCTGAGATAATCTGTTTATGTTTCTGTCACTTTTCGTTCAAAGAATCCGTTTCCTTTGTGGTCTCTCAGTTCTATCATGGTGCACTGTGCACTGCAGAAGAGGATATAGCTGAGGTGTTTATTCGAACAAAACAGAAGAAACACAGTCGATTCTGGAGTGAGAGCCATTTTCTTGCATTTTAATACATACCTCCTTAAACTTTCCTACATGAGAATTAAAACCAGCCAGAACATCTGGTGGGGCTGTGGAGAGCAGGCCTTGAGGTGGAGGGTGGATCAGGAACCAGCTTCCCAGTTCAGAAGCCTGCAGTGACCTGTGCCTTGGATCAGCCCAGAAACCTAAAAGTTCCTTTCAGGTGGGCATTAGACCTTCTTAAACTTAAGTTAGTTACTTTACAGACCCTGGGCATGGTAGCACATGTCTATAATTCCAGGATGTGGGTAGGAGCGGTGGGAGGATCAGGAGTTCAAGCCCAGCCGTGGTTGCATAGTAAGCTGAGCTGAAGGCCAGCTTGAGCCATAGGAGACCCTGTCTCAAAAAACAAAACAACATCAAAAAAAAGAGCAAAATAAAAAATGTTAGTCGCTTTGCTGTGGGGCAGAGTTGCCGAGCGGGTCTTGAAAATGCTATCTAGTCCCGATGTGCCCAGCCGTGTGGCACCATGTGCTACAATGAGTGATGTAAGCTCTTAGCTGTGTAAAGGCACCGCTCTCCTCTCTGTATGTCTCCTTTCACTCCATTGAAAATTATCTCATGGAAAGAACTTGAGCTTTTGTCTCCCATCTCACCTCTTTTATGTAAAGCAGTAGATTTTTCTGGACAATTAATTGGTTTTCTCTGCATTTCTGTATTTGTTTTTAATCTAATATTAACCACAGAGCAACAAAATTAGGAACTAGATAGATGGATTAGGGTTTAAAACACTGTTGCTCAGGACCTGGGCTGGATAGACGGCTCACGGTTAAAAGCATCTGCTGCTCTTGCAGAGGTCTGGGTTTGGTTTCCAGCACCACACGGTGGCCCACAGTTCAGTTGTCTGTAACTCCAGGCCCAGGGTTTCTGAAACCCTTATCTGACCTCTGAGTGAATCAATCACACATGTGGTGACATACATGCATGCAAGCAAAAATGCTTATACGCATAACATAAAATAAATGCATCTAAAACAAAACAAAACCCCCCCAAAAACCCAAACTGAACAAAAAACAGTAAGATTTGTTATATTTTCTGTCTGTCCCTTGAAGGCAGGTGAATGTGATTAGGACCATCTGGATTAGTGAAAGTGCTGAGTGTGGTGTCAGGTAGCTGTGCTCAGAGAGGAGACAGGTTTGAAGATAAACACCTTCCTCTCCAGGAAACATTATCTGCCTCAAGAAATTAGTAAAACATAAGCAAAGACTGCTTTTTCATTCCTGGCCACCCAGACCTGAATAATAACACAGAAACTATATTAATTACAACACTGCTTGACCAAAGGCTTGTGCGTATTCCTAGCTAATGCTTACATCTTAGATTAACCCATTTCTATTATTCTGTGTATTACCACAGGTCTGTGGCTTACCCTAAAGTTCTGGTGATTGTCTTTGGCAGCTACATGGCGTCTCTTTGATTCCACCTACTCTCTCTCTATATCTCTTCCAGCCTGGCTATATTCTGTCCTGCCATAGGCCACATCACCTTTATTCATTAACCAATAAGAGCAACACATACATAGAAGGACCTCCCACATCAGTAAAATCCCCAAGAACAAGCCAGTCTTGCTGTTAGCTCGAGGCCATGATGCTCAGATATACACTTTCCTCACGCTTTTTAAGTGACTTCTTTCGTTATATAACTCCATTTTCATGAGTGATCCAAGCCATTTTATTTAGAGTTTGTAACAGGACCCCACGAATTACAAGGCCACACCTTTCAATTTCACGTTTCTTGAACCAAGTCATGTCTAATTCTTAGTTGTGGGGAAAGCAGTTAGTTTTCAAATGTGTTCACTTTTGAGGGATGACTTCATCAGCAATAAATGCTGCGATGAGCTTTGTAAGCTCTTATCTTAGGTAAATGGACGGTGTTCAGAGGAGCTGGGTGTACCTTCTCTCTGCCAAGACACAGACATCAGAAGCATCCTGTCCACAAACACAGTCATTAACTTACATTAAGCCTTTGGCAACGCTTTCTGATTAGATGAGTTACAGCATAGATTATATTATTTTAAAGACTTTAAAGCAATAAATCCCTGCTGGTAGGAGGTTTTTCTGAGCACAATTCTTAAATAAAAAAAATTAATTAAGTTTTGTAAATGTAGATACTGTATACCCACCATACAGAGTAGCATTTGTATATTGATATTAACTTTGGTTCTCTCCAGCATCCACCCAGAAGGCCCTGTTAAGCCTATCCAAAGGCAGCCATTGTTCTCACCCTGTCTCTGTAAGTTACACTTGAACCCCCTTTAAATACATTTATAAATGGTGGGGCTATAACCCAGTGACATACTGTGTGCTTAGCATGTGTGGAATGAGAGCAGGGGTTGGTACTATTAGGTCAGTGGCTTCTTGTGAACTGCCTGTTAGCTGTGTGTTGTGGTTGAGAGACACAGAAAGTGAAGTTTTTTATCAACATTTGAAAAATTCTATCTACATACATTCCACATGACATTTCTTGAAAGTTAGAGGAAAAATAATATTTGCTGGTCCCTATCGGCAAAAGTGAGCAGAAAGTTACACTGAGACAGTCAGCCATTTGTTATTAAGCAAAAATGTCATTGTACAGTTGCAATGGGTCTAAAAGTCCCCAAGTCTTTTTCTTGTTATTTTACTTTGTCTATGCTCCCAGTTGTTGAATATGGATTCAGCAATTCAAGGCGATATGTTTTGGGCTTTATATTTAATCCGAAACTTTAGATTTTCAAGGAGAAACTGCCTGTAGGCACTGAAACCCAGACAGAAAATCCCGTCCCTCTCTTGCTGTGTCCAGCGAACGGCTGTTTTATCACTTGCCAAGTCGTGGCCTCCTGTGGCTCTGCCTTGGCAGCCCTTTACTCAGCAGAAGGTACACTCACAGGAAAAGCCTCCTGTGTGGAGCTAAATGGCAATCATCTCACGTGACCGGCGCTCTGATCACCAGGAGCTGCTGCACGCATGAGCTGACGTGTTCGCTTGGAGCAGACACGCTGCCCGTTGCTTTTGTTGGCAGTGCTGCCAAGAGCTTTGCACACAAACAATTAGTTGCAAGTCATCTGATTTTCCACACAGGAAAATCAGCATAGAATGGACAGTCCTCAACAGATTTATCTTCTCTTTTCCTGTTGTTTGTAGTCTGTTAGACTCCAGTCACGAAGGGACCAGTGACCCAGGCCGGGGACCCCTCAGGGAGGTAACGCCAACTCTCATGGCTTCTCTAAATGTGCTAAAAACAGTTTCGTTTCTAAGATGCAAGATGAGTCTAGATGACTCAGCAAATAACCTGACTGAAATTGTGGAAGTACAATTAACTAGCTATTCTACAAGACTTTGATATCTTATTTCTGTCGGTTCTTGGTAGGGAGAGGTATGCCTCTATCTTAGAATGCGATCTTCTGCATTCTGAATCCGTATCCTTCCCTTGAACACGGACTGACTCAGAGGATGAAATTAGCTACTTCACTGTGGACAAGACTATTGTTTGGGTAGGCCTCAATTATCCTCATCTATAAAACTGCTTAACCAAACAACTTTATGGGCTAAATAATTTGCCATGGTGGAGCTTCCAGTAGACAACCTGGCAGTGATTTTTGCCTTCGGGGAAAGTTTCTGACCCTGAACTATGCAGGCACATCACAGCCAGGGATCTGATGGCATCTGTACAATGCACATGTCCCTTCATTGGATAAGGTACTATTTTGTATGCTTCTCTGAGTTTCAGTATTCTTATCTATAAAAAATTACAAGTGTAGCAAGAACAATAATTATAAAACTAAGGCACATATCTATAATGTCAGCACTCGGCAGAGGCAGAGGCAGTGGTATCTCTGTGAGTCGCAGGCCAGCCGGGTCTATATAGTAAATTCTAGGCTAGCCCAGAGCTGCATAGTGAGACCTTGCCTCAAAAGAAATCAAACAACTATAACCAAACAACATCAACCAAAGGCAGGCTTTTGGTGAGCCCCAAGCTGTAACTGCAGTAAGTTATTTTGACCTCAAAATGCAATGCCTAGGGTCATGGCACTTGGTTTCCTGATGAAGAGCTGAGAGGCATAGAGGCTAATCTGCAAACTAGAAGATTTCAAAAGTAGAACTAGATGGATTGTGGATGTAGGATGCTGCCTACAAAGCCTATGTTCTAAACCATCACTATGATGCTGCTACCTTCTGACGGTGTTAATATAGACTTACAGAAACACATTTCCTTTGCCACTATAGTCTTCAAAGGCAAAAGGTGAGAGATAGTGTGTTCTTGGACCCATTTTCTCACGGTATTAAATTTCTCTTCAATTTCCCAATGATCAACTCTAACTGACCTTGTTCTACAACTTTCCAGCTTTATTGAGCTTTATCAATTCTGTCCCTATTGGCACATGAATCATGATTTTTTTAAATGGTGGTGTTACAGTAACCTTGAGGCCACTGAACCATTGAACTCCACCTCAAACTTCCATGATGGCTCTAGAAAGATAAACAGCTTCACATTTCTTGAGGTCCAGTCAAAAGAAGAGAATACCTCTATCCCTGTGTGGAGACATGACATTCTTATCTACTCTAAAGATTAGAATGTTCCATACTATTTTTTCTTCCTTAAGAATTAGTCCAGCTGGGTTGTCAATCACCTGGCGAAGAGGCCATGGCCTAGGAAGGCTGGTTCACCTAAAGCCATGCCAAAGAGATGGGTGGAATAATTATCCCCTTCGTCGGATAAGGTACTTTTTCTTTCCCGTGCAATCACTTATGAAGCTGACATCACGTTGCTCTGCCAAGTCTGTCCTCCTTTAGTAAATGACTCAGAAAAGTGAAGACCTCTTTTTTTCTTCATGCTTCTTATCTCTTTTTCCTTCTTCCAGATCTTAGCCAGACCCCAGGTATGGTTTTCCTGATGATCTTGGCTTTCTCTCTTTTCTCTGAAGCTCCTACATCCTTGCCATGGCACTGCTTACACACCATATAAATGCCTGATGATCTCTACACCTAATGGAAGAGCATGCCTTCTCTTCTCTGTCCCCTTCTCTAGGAAGCTGCCAACATTAGCAGCTTGCCTGACCTATTGTTTTTCTTTTTAAATGCTAATAAAAAACTCCTCAAACTTCCTTCTGAGTCCATTTTAAGTTCTTTTATTAATGAGACTAAGAACCCAAAGAGGGGACTTCAAGTTCCCTGATAACTGTGCCTGCAAGTCAAAATGTTAGCATATTTGGCTACCTCCTCAGCACTATGTTTTTTGGCATGTCACCATGTGCACCATTATGATAATGGACTAAACCTCTGAAAATATAAACCACCTTAATTAAATATTTGCCTTTATAAAGGTTTCCATAACCATGGTGTCTTTTCCCAGCAATAGAAACCCTAACTAAGATGGAAGTTGCTACTAGGGACTGGGGTATTGCTGTGATAGTCCTAACCATGTGCTTGTTTGGAGGAATTTGAACTTTGGTACTTTGGATTATGAAAGCAGTGGAATGCTTTAAGCATTGCTTAATGGGCCATACTAGCAGGAAGATGGAAGACCATTGTCCTGAGAATTATTTGAACTCTTGGGGACTGGCTTAAGAGATTTCAGAGGAGAAGGATTTTAGCATGTTACCTAGGGATCTTTCTTGTGGTAGTTTGGTGAAGAATGTGGCTGTCTTTTGCTCTTGTCTGAAGAATCTGCCTGAGGCTAAAGTGAAGAGTTTTGGATTAATTTCATTGGCAGAGGAAATCTCAAAACAGCCTCATATGGACTCCGTTCATGTGGTTATTAGTGATAATTCTAAGGAAGATTTACAATGAAAAGGAGCAAGCTGAGCAGGGTAAACTACAAAATGTAAGATTTGAGGAGAAAAAGAAGACCAGGAAGTGGAATGGAGCTAAATCTGGTGTTCAAACAGATTAAGAAATGGAATTAAGGACATGGTGACCTCAGGGCAAGATCCCACCCAGCAAAGTTTCCAACTTGTGTAAAGGAATTAAAGAAAAGTTTATAGCCAGGTGTGGTGGTACACACCTTTGATCCCAGCACTCCAGAGGCAGAGACTGGCTGATCTCTGAGTTTGAGACCAGCCTGGTCTGCATAGCAAATTCCAGAACAGCCAAGCTTAGGCAGTGAAGGTAACCACCAAAACCAGAAAACTGGTGAAGATGTAACTGAACAAGGGGACCATGTTCCAGACCCAGTAAGCTGCAGAAGTTGGCAGCCTTGGCCACATGGTTTTAACTTTAATGTAAGGACAGAAGAAAGGGGTTATGGACTACTCCTTTATGACTAAGGAAAGGGGCTGAGGTCAGGCATATGTCAGAGGTCTCCATGAGTGGTGACTCAGAGAGGCTACTGCCTGAAGCTGGCATATGTCAGGGGTCTCCGTGAGTGGAGGCCCAGAGTGGCTACTGCCTGCAGCTGTGAAGGAGGAGCCTGGTTTGCCTTGGAGAATGCAAGACGTCAGAGATGCCAGAATCGTGGGATACCTGCCAAGGAAAGCTGCTAATAGGGAGTGGAACCGGCCCAAGAGAAAGAAATACGTTGCAGTCAACAAAGCTGAAAGGAGCTGTAGATCCGCAGTGTGTTTTGACATCAGACATGGAGATGCAGAGTGCAGTTTGCCCAGCTGGTTTTCAGTCTTGCTTTGGTCCCATGTTTCCTCACTATGCTCCTTTCCCTATGTTTTGAAACAGTAGTGTATGTCATGTGCCATTATATGTTGGAAGTATGTGATCTGCTTTTTGATTTTGATTTTACAGGAAATTACAGTCTCATATACGCTCAAGGCATGCCCACCGTCCTAGATCACTTCTTGTTGCCTTTGGATCATGATGACAATGGATTAAACCTCTGAAACTATAATATGTCACCTCAATGAAATGTGTTTCCTTTATAAGAGTTGCTGTGGTCATGGTATCTGTTCACAGCAATAGAAACCCTAAGACTCCCAGAAAATGTAACTTTGGAATGCAGATGTGAGAATGGCGGAGTGGTAACTAAAGGCATCTTTAAAATATCAGGTTAGCGGTTCATTCCACATTTGCCTTTGACATGCTTGACTTCTTTGTATAGGACAACAAATACCAAAGTGATTTGGGGTCTTGGGAATTTGTACCTTAGTGGGTCATAAAATACAGTTTTATAGATAAATGGTAGAGGTCTGTGTGGCACCTGAAGAGCCACTGAGTTACAGAGAAAGTAGAATTGACTTAAAGCCAGCACAGACTGGCAGATGCTTTACTAGAAATAATCACTAATTTCTAATTACTGTAGCTTCCATCCCTTTCCCCACATAGCACCTAGGTTTCCTGGACAGGAAAGCAGCTCAGGGGCTCAAGTTCCTTCCCTGGGGCGAGGACCTGGGAGTACAGTTGTGGAGATGGAGTCTTGGGAACTAGATGGCAACAATTTCTCCCTTTCAGGGTTTTCACTAGGACATTCTCTCTAAAAAGCATGTTCACATCATAACCTCATCCAAAGAGTGACACACAAGAAGAATTTGCCTGGCAGGAAAGATGGTTCTGAAACCTGGAAGCAAACTGAAAACCCAGGAAATGGTGCTAAAGAATGATTGTCTCAAGAACAAAAGATTTGTCTGCATCCGGAGATGAGTTTGTAGATCTAGGCATCCTTGTGGAACTCATACATATTATTTACATGGCCTTTCATCTGTTACAAGAAAAAACGGTAAAGCATACATTAGAACTTAGAAGGTGTAATTGCTATTTTTCTTAGGTAGCATTTCCTGACTGGTTATGCTGAAGATTCTAGATAGTTTTTTTTTTTTTTTTGAGGAAGGTGTTGAGTTAACAAAACTCAAATGAGAATCAGACTTAACAATCTAAAAGGAAGACAAATTTCAAACATACAGGAAACAAAACAGAATTCACAAAATTAGAAAATGGAAAATAAAGACAGATCTAAATGCAGTAACTGGGACAATAGAGTTCATTTGGATTGAAAATGGAAAAAAGTTCAAACATAGAAACTTAAAAAAATAGGCTTATGCAGATACAAAGAAGGAGAATTGTGGAGATAATATGATTATCCTTAATAGTTTTGTTCATTAATCATGAGGGGGGAAATACTCTTAAAATTCATCCAATTTTAATGGGCGCTATCTGAATGCTGTTGGAGGCTGTTTTAATTTACACCAGCCTCCTGTGGTATTGTACCAAGGAAAGTAATTCTGGATGACCTTCCGTCAAACCTAAGCAATTATGAACAGAAGGTATTTGGGAAGCGGAATAGTTGAGGGGATTAGCGATTTGGTTTATTAGTCCTGCATGACCATAATGAGTTCATATTCTTTGGGTGGTGGTAGTCTGGTCAGGGGCTTCAGTCCCGAGGAAAGTCTGCTGGAGGGCACAGGAGCCGCAGGAGTCAGGGCCCCCCACGTTAGCCCACTCATGCTTTAAATGTCAACCGCTGTGATGTGGTGAAATGAGAATAGGAGATTCCAAAGGCTAAGGCTTTACACAAAATCATTAATGTCAAGGAGTAATATATCATAAAACGTTGTTCATTCATTTGCAAATGAGATCACTGCAGAGTAAGTTTAATAAAGTATTTGAAGTAACATATATTTCAATAATATTCATGTCCATTAAATGAAGTCCTATTTCACTTAATCCCCAAAAAGACCCTGAAAAGAACATAGCTAATCCTCCTTTGCAGCCAATGCCCCCAATCAAACTTCTGTCAGTGTGGAATAAGTCGGCTACAAAATAAAAAAAACTTGTGCTACATACAAATACAGTTTTCATAACTTCAAAGACTAATGATCATTTTGAAATTCTTTGTTCTATGAATATATAGATAGTAATTGAGGCTATGGTAGATACAGAGGTACTTTTCTGTAGCCAGTTTGAGGGTGTGTGTTTGATTTATGTACAGTATAGTAAAAATAACTTTACTGTGTAATGACACATACATGGAAAAAGTTTCAAATCTCTTCGTAGAAATGTCCCCTAAATCAATAATCAGAAAAGCCAAAAAACTGCTTGCTTTTCTAGACCTTCGGATGCCAGAGCCAAATGACACTGACTTACTGTATTCCTAGCCAGCCATACTGCAGAAGCTTATTCTAAAAATGAAGACTCCTAAGTAGAAAGAAGAGCAATTAAAATATGTTTTTGTTTGTTTCAAATGCTGAAATCAAAGCCCACATTTAGCTAGCTGGGCATGAAAGAGCTCTCCTGCAAACAGTGCAATAATAATGAGGTTGGGGAGGTTCTGCTAACACACTCCCTTCAACTGTGGGGTGCTACATTTTCACCCTGCTCTCTCCTTCAAGATTTGATAGTAGCGTTTGGACAAGATAGCTCTTCATGCTTGCCTTTAATTCAGGAGAGATGATTATCAACCATTTTCTGAAGGAAAAATGCCTAGGTCTGTGGAAATTAAAATTCCCATCTCTGTAATTTGTTATGGCAGATGCACAAGATGAAAGAAACACAGTAACCATGTTGGCATGGGCTGGCTCTAATCAGGAAGCTCTTTGAGTATACTGTATCGCATTTTAGCTATCCATTTATTATTTAATGGACATCTAGCCTGCTTCCATTTTGTAGCTATTATAAATGAATATGAATGGATGTACAGGTATCTCTGTAATATGATATAAAGTTCTTTGGGTACATACCTAGAAGTGATAAACCTGGGTCATATGGTTGCTTTATGAGAAACCCTTGGACTGATTTCCACAGTGTATAAGCATTCATTCCCCTAACCCTTTGCTGATGACAATATAGCTCTCCTCCTCCTTTCTTACTAGTGTTCTTAATAATAGTTATTCTGACTGCGGTGAGCTGGAATCTTAAAGTAGTTTAGTGGTTTGGATGGAAATGGCCCCTATAGGCTTTTAGGTTTGAATATTCAATTTCCAGTGGATAGAACTGTTTGGGAAGGTTTAGGGGGTGTGTTCTTGCTGGGAAAAGGTTTCATGGTGGACAGAATTTGAGCTTTCAAAAGACTCAGTGCCACACCCAGGGTGCCTCTCTGTCTTCTGCTTGTGGTTTTGAGATATGAGCATTAGCTGTTTCTGTTGCCATGCCTTCTCTCTGCCATCATGATCTCACCCTTTGGGATCATAAGCCCAATTAAATGCTTTCTTTTATAAGCTGCCTAGGCCATGGTGTTTTATCATAGCAACAGAAAAGTAATTGGGACAAGCAGTTCTAATCAATATTTCCCTGATTGCTAAGGAGAATGGTGAACTGCTTTTAAAATTTTATATATATATATATATATATATCCCCATTTTTTCATCTTTTGTAAGTTCTCTGCTTAGTTATACAGCCCATTTTCTATTTGGCTCTTTTTTTTTTTAGTGTTTTAGTTTTTTTTTCAGTTGCTTGTATATTGTAGACACTAATCTTCTGTCAGATATATAAATGGGAAAAACCCTTCACCTATTCTGAGGGCTGTTTCTTCACTCAATTGATAGTTTCCCTTGCTGTATGTTGATTCCATGAGAGTCCATTTGCCCACCGTTGTGTTATTTCCTGTGCTTCTGGAGGTCATTCATAAAGTCTCTCTATGTGCACACTGTCTGTTTTCCTATGCTGCAGACTAGTATAGGGTCTTGACCCCTTTAGAGTTGAGTTCTGTGCAAGGTCAAAGACAAGGCTCTAGCTCATTTCTTGTGTGGTGATTTCCAGGTTTTGCAGCACCATTTGTTGAATATGTGGTCCTTTCTCCAATGTATGTTTGGCACACTTGTCAAATATTAGGTGGCTGTAGTTTCATGAACTTATGTATGGGTCCTGTATTCTATCCAACTGATCTGCATGTCAGTTTTTGTACCATTACCATGCTGTTTTTATTACTATAGCTCTGTCACATAGCTTGAAATAAGTATTTTTGTAGAGGCCACATTTTTTTCCAGAATTTCTTTGGTTATGTTTGGCTTTTTATATTTTCTTATTAATTTAAATTCATTTTTATATCTGTGAAGAATGATCATGTCATTTTGAGTGAGATCTTATTGGATCTATAAATTTCTTTGGTAGGAATTCTCATGTATTTATTTTTCTCATCTATGAACATGGAAGTCTTTCTGTTTTCTAGTGTCTCCTTCAATTTCTTATTTCATTGTCTTAAAGTTTTCAATGAAGATGTCTTTTGTTTCCTTGGTTAGGTTTATTCCTAAGTATTTTACTTATTTTTAGTTACTATTGTGAATGGATTTAATTAGCTGTAAAGAAAAATGAAATTATGTATTTTTTCAAGTAAGTAGATGGAACTGAGTAGGGTAACCCAGGGCCGGAAAGACAAGCACTACATGCTCCCCCTCATATATGGATCCAGGTTTCAAGCCTTTAGCTCTGTGGTATTGGAGTACATATGGAAGCCAGAAAATTAGAATGGACTCGGCTGGGGGATGCCTTACCAGAGTGCGAACAGTAGAACAAGGGCAGAAGGAACAGAAAGATGGTATACTGTGGGCATAAAAAATACAGAGAGCGTGGAAGACTTAGAAGTCAAATTATGATGCCTTTTGAAATATCTTTAAAATGCTCATTCATTATATTGTCCTTTTTTTTCTGTTTCTAAATGGAGACACATTATAAAACTTTCATCCTCTGAGAGTGCAATGAACAGACACATGAGAAGGTGGTGACAGGGACCAAGTGGAAACTCAGCAGCACTTCCTCAAGAGCTGAGTATCTGAAGACCTTCACGCACTAACTGCCACCTTGTGCTCTTCCTCACCTTAGCCACAGATCTGAGAGGGAAGGAAGTGACTGCTTCTCCTTTCATCCTGCAACCGTTCTACAGGAAGTGCTGATGCTCAGATTACACTTTTGGCACCCGATGGCACAGTTTGAGTAAGCAGCAGTAGCCATGCGTGTCTGACTCACCCCGCACAGGTATTTATTAAGGGCTCACTTGGAGTGCTGAATGGGGTGTGTGCTTTGGGGGTGAGGAGGAAGTACACTTTATTTCTATGAGTGTTGTTACTAATTATCAAAACCTTGGTGGCTGAAAAGAACGTAAGTTTATTGTGTTTTAGTTTGTGATATTAGGAAGGTGGAGTTCATTCCTACTGGCATGGCATCCGGTGTTCTGGAAAGTCTGTGGGGGAAATCCATCTCCAGTTCCCAGAGGTCGTGGGTGTGCCCTGGATGGGCGTGGTTCCTCCCCTGTATCACTTCCATCTCCTTCTTCCTTTGATAGGTCCGCTTTGCTCGTGGCTAATCATAATTGTAATATGGAAACTACATTCAGACAGTTTTTTATATAGAAGGCCGTTGTGTACAAACATTGCTTATTTTATTCTCACTGGACTATACATTGGTGTCACAGATTGCAATCTTACTAATGAAATGATTGATACTAGCTGGTTCACAAACTCTGACCATGACCACGGAGTTCTTGGAAGAGCTATGACACCAGTGGCAGTTGAGCAGTTCAGATTTCTTTCTTCAGGTTTCATTGTGAATGCTGCATTGTGGAGATGAATCAGATGTAGTCTAGTTGCTATCACAGCACTGAATTTATGTAGGGAGCCACAAATCCCTGATACTAGAGTTTAAATGGCTAATTTAGTTACAAACACAATATATAGTCTTTTTCTGAAGCCATGAAAATGTGAATGTATTACCTTGAGCTTATCATGTCAAAGAAAAGAAATTCGAAGAAAGTTAAACAAAAATGAAGTATGTTGTCAGAGTACTGAAGATACCGAGGAATCCAAGGGAAGTCTTGAGCAGTAAACTAAGGAATGAGGAGCCCAATCTGCGTCTATGTTGCCCTTTATTTTCTCCCCACGTATGCTCACTTTGGTTTACTCCTTCTGTAGTGATCTCATTCCATGCTCTATTCTCTGCATCCCCCCATTCAGATGATTGGTACAGATTGAGAGTGGCATCCCACAGCAATTTTCCTGAAAGTGAGACCCACTGCTGGAGAGTTAACTATGCTTGGGGGATGGGTGATTTCCTTCAAATACCCATATACTTTAGCAGAGGTGACAGTGAGGGTCTTCCTTAGAAGAGTGGTAATTATAATTTGGGAAAACATCCCCAAGGCTATTCAGTATTGATAGAGTCCTAAAACTTCTAGATGTTTATGGGAAGATTCTTGTATAGATTTTGTATAAATCACTTTCATGTTTATTTCATTATCCTTGCCTCTCCCCTTCCTACAGGAAGATAAGACCAATATATAAAGCTGGGTACAGAGGCTCACACTTCTAATCTCAGCACATGAGATGCTGAGAGATGGAGGGTTCAAGACCAGCTTGGACTACATAGTAAGTCTGATGTGAGCCCAAACTAGGTAACGAGATCTTGTCTTAAAACAAAACAATAACCTAAGACAGGAGTAGATAAAAAAAGATTCTTACATCATCTGAGTCCTGTGTTCTAAGTGTCTTCAGCAGTAGGGGCTGACCTTCAACCTCTAATGGGCAACCATGGGGATTCATCAATAATACATTTGTTTTGATAGAGTCACTGAGTTCCCTGACCAATCACAGGCAAGGATGCTTTTTGTGCCTGGTAGGGGTTCTGTTCGTCTATGGTTCTTGTGGTGAACATTGTCAACCCATGTGGCATAACTTCCTACATGGATGTGTATGCATGTGTATATGTGTATGTGAGTACATATTTATTGTATACAGTTTTGGGTAAAAGTCAAATAATATGATTACGTGAGATGTTATCAAGCTTCTCCAACCTGAGGGCCTACCTCTTGCATTAGTGGCTTCTATGGTATTAGACACTACCGCACGAGCTACCAAGAGAGGGAAACAGTTGAGAGTCCTACCCAGAGCAACACTTGGGAGCCAAACAGTGGCCAGCATTGGCAAAATAGCCTAGCCATAAAGGCATAAAATGGTACTCCTATGTTGGTAGTGACTTACAACTATCTAAGTGGACTTATGGGCCATTCAGCCTGGAAGGAGATCATGCCTGGTAGTAGAAACCTAGCTGCTGTATGGAGGCCACTTGTTTGTTTCCCAGCAGCCTGGCAGCTCAGATCTGAAATAATCACACAGAACCTATATTATTTAAATCACTTCTGGGCCCACTAGCTCTAGCTTCTTATTGGCTATCGTTTATATCTTAATTTAACCCATTTCTAGTAATTTGTGTATCGCCATGAGGCTGTAGCTTACTGGGTAAAGTTCCGCCTGGCTCTGGCGGTGCTACGTGGCTTCTCTCTAGACTCCGCCTCCTTTCTCCCAGCATTCAGTTTAGTTTTCCCACCTAGCTCTGTTCTACCCTATCAGGCCAAGTCAGGTTCTTTATTTATTAACCAATAAAAGCAACACATAGACAGAAGGACCTCCCACGCCACATAGCCAAGTTCTCAGGAATAGTGAGGTCATGGACCTTAGAAAAGAAACTATTACTACCACTTTGCTAGACCAGTATAATTTTTTACTGCATTCTAAATCTTATTTTTGTTTTGTTTTTCAAGACATAGTTTTTCTGTGTAGTTGGTTGTCCTGGAACTTGCTTTATAGATCAGGCTAGCCTCGAACTCAGAGATCCATCTACCTCTGTCTCCCGAGTGCTGGGATTAAAGGCGTGTGCCACCACTGCCTGGCTCTAAATCTTATCCTTATGCATACAGAGAAGTGCAGCAAATGCTCCTCATCAAATAAGCTCCTCTTTACAGCAAATGGAGACTATCCCAGAAAACCACAACTAGTCATAATGGAGAAAACAACATATCATGGGAGCCCAGCCCCAGTGACTACATGGGTACTGCAATTCTGTATCTATGCCCAAAGGGCATTGCAGAAAGAGGGGGTGGAAAGGTTGTAGGGGCCAGAATACCAGGAAGTCTGCTGTAAAACTCATAGAAATGGTTGTAAAAACAAGACTGGAACAATGGCTAAATCAATAGATATGCTAACACAGAGGGGGAAATTTTACAGGTCCACCCTATATAAAGTATTTTATGCAAATAATGACTTCTGGGAGAGGAAAGAATTAGCCTCTCCCAGGGATGAGCCCTCTTATTGATTATCCAATACAAAGTGGTCAGCCCTGAGACCATATGTGTGTGTGTAGATGTTGCTGGGTCCTAAGGTCTTCCTCAGGGGAGGGGGTGAAAAGGCGCTACATCAATGAACACAAGGCCTGGTGTCAGGTAGAAAGTTTACTGCAGACTCATTTATTTAACAACAGGGAAGAACTTATATACCCTCCCAGCACCCAGACATTCTGATCTGTTGACGGTTGACATCTCATGTCTCTCATTGGCTAGGCACAATCAGAACCTCTTACTGCATCTGTTGCTAGGCACTCAGGAAACACCACTTGGTAGCTCATTATTGGCTAGGCACAGAAAGGACCTTTGACAGCTCCAGGCAGACTCCAGGTTGGCTACTTTTGGTCTGGTAGTCCTTAACTTCCTACTTGTATAAATATATTAGATATATATTAGATATTGATACACAGCAAAAATGAACTCAGCCAGTTGTTTTTATGTATTTGTGCATATATACACATTTACATGCACACACACATTTATAGTGATAATAATCGAAGAAAAAGAGGCTATCAGTTTGAGAGTGAATGGGCGTGGAAGGGCTTGGAAAGAGAGTACTTGGAAAGGGATGGAGAGAGGAAAGGGAAGAAAGAAAAGCGATATTATTCTATTTAATTACAATGAATTTTTGAAAGGTCCTTGCAATAAAATTTTTGTGTCATCTTCTAGTTTGTTCTTTAGGATACATTTTTGGATTTAGAATTGTCGGGTCAGAGATGCTAACAATGTCCTGCTCTGTTGCTCTTCATTGATCTTGTACTGATATAAGCTTCCCATAGTCTGTCGTGACTTGAAGAATTTAAGGGCCTCAGTCCCAATAGATCTATCTGCAAAGTACCCCGACACCTCAGGCTCAGGGAACCTGGCGGAAGAGGGGGTGCCAAGATTGTAAGAGCCAGGGGATCAGGGAGTTTGCTATGAAGTTGTGTTTCCTAGTAACATCAGAAGCTACACCCATAAAGTCTCCCTGGCGTGACTGCGTGAATGTAGGCTGAAAAAGGAGCACACCAGTGAGCCTGCCCAACTGCCTGGGGAAAAGCCCACTTGGCCTCGACTCTACCCAAAGAACGGTAGGCAACTAAGGAAATCTGGGAGCAGAAGAGACGGCCTTCCTTGGGGAAGAGAACACCTGTTGGTTGTCAGTGCCAAGTGGTCATCTCTGAAAGCATACATGCAGTCAACATTACTTGGACTGACCAGATCATTCATGCTTAAGAATATATGTGTATACACACACTCATAGGCATGTAATTGCAGTCAGTGAAGAAAAGGCATGGATGTGAAGCAGAGGGGGAGGGGTAAATGGGAAAATTTGGAGGGAGGAAAGGAAAGGGAAGAATGTTATAATTAAATTACCATCTCAAAAATAAAATAAAAAGGAGAATTTAAGGGCTGAGAATATGAGCTCTGTAGTAGAGCTCTTGCCTAACATGTATGTGATCTTGAGTTTAGTTCCCAGTACTGCAAAATAAGAAAAGCTTAAGAGACGGTGAATGTTGGCATTCTTCTCTAGCTAAAGCTGCTTTATGTAGGATTCAGTAGAATACTTTCTAATAATTATTCAAACCATAGTCACAGTTGTTGTTACATTAATATCGACCTGGCATATTGCTTATGGTATTTTT